>NC_056432.1:19291144-19483644 GCF_018296145.1 Oncorhynchus tshawytscha
CAGAGATCCTTGATGAAAACCTGCTCCAGAGCCCTCAGGACCTCAGACTGGGGCCAAGGTTCACCTTCCAACAGGACAATGACCCTAAGCACACAGCCAAGACAACACAGGAGTGGCTTCGGGACAAGTCTCTGAATGTCCTTGAGTGGCCCAGCCAGAGCCCGGACTTGAACCCGATCAAACATCTCTGGAGAGAACTGAAAATAGCTGAGCAGAAATTATCCCCATCCAACCTGACGGAGCTTGAGTGTGGATCTGCAGAGAAGAATGGGAGAAACTCTACAAATACAGGTGTGCCAAGCTTGTAGCATCCTACCTAAAAAGCCTAGAGGATGTAATCGCTGCCAAAGGTGCTTCAACAAAGTACTGAGTAAAGTAGGGTGGCTGTAAATGAATGTTTTTACTATTGTAAAAACTATTTAATCCATTTTTGAAAAAGGCTGTAACGTAAAACAAAATTTGGAAAAAGTCAAGGGGTCTGAATACTTTCCGAATGCACTGTAGCATGCAAATAAAACAGTTAAACCCACAGAGATGTTCCAAAATGGTACCCTATTAATTCAGAAGGCCTGTGTAGTATGTATGTGTGTGTGTGTGTGTGTGTGTGTGTGTGTGTGTGTGTGTGTGTGTGTGTGTGTGTGTGTGTGTGTGTGTGTGTGTGTGTGTGTGTGTGTGTGTGTAGGTGCGTGCGTGCGTGCGTGCGTGCGTGTGTGTGTGGTGGACGTGTTTAGCTATTCTTTTGGGGACCAAAAGTCCCCACAACAAGTTCCCACTTGTTGGTCCCCACAAGGTCAAATGCTATTTCTAGGGGGCTTAGTGTTAAGTTTAGAATTAGGGTTAGAATTAGGTTTAGAGTTAAGGTTAGGAGCTAGGGTTCGTTTTTGGGTCAGGGTTAGGAGCTAGAGTTAAGGTTAAGGTTAGATTTTGGGGTTAGGGTTAAGGTTAAGGTTAGGGTAAGAGTACGGGCTAGGGTTAGGGGTCAAGGAATATAGTATTTTGAATGAGACTGAATTGTGTGTCCCCACAAGGTCAGCTGTTCAAGACTGTGTGTGTGTGTGGTCTAACTTGACTATCCTTTTGGGTGTCAAAAGTCTTCACAAGGACAGTAAAACCCAACAAGATAGTAAAACAAGAAAAAGTGGGGATTAGAGTTCAATTTAGGGTTAGAATTAGGGTTAGGTGTTATGTTTCTAATTTGTTTTAGGGTAGGGGTTTCGGGTTAATATTAGGGTTAAGTTTAGGGTTAAGAGTTAGGGAAAATATGATTTTGGATTAGGGTTGGAATAGGATTACATTTTTTGGTCCCCATAGTTAAACCAACATGTGCGTGTGCGTGTGCGTGTGTGAACGTGTGTGTCTGTTAGCGGGCATGTTTGGGTATCTTTGCTTATGTGTGTATGTGTGTGTCTGTTAGCGGGCATGTTTGGGTATCTTTGCTTATGTGTGTATGTGTGTGTCTGTTAGCGGGCATGTTTGGGTATCTTTGCTTATGTGTGTATGTGTGTGTCTGTCAGCGGGCATGTTTGGGTATCTTTGCTTATGTGTGTATGTGTGTGTCTGTCAGCGGGCATGTTTGGGTATCTTTGCTTATGTGTGTATGTGTGTGTCTGTTAGCGGGCATGTTTGGGTATCTTTGCTTATGTGTGTATGTGTGTGTCTGTCAGCGGGCATGTTTGGGTATCTTTGCTTATGTGTGTATGTGTGTGTCTGTTAGCGGGCATGTTTGGGTATCTTTGCTTATGTGTGTATGTGTGTGTCTGTCAGCGGGCATGTTTGGGTATCTTTGCTTATGTGTGTATGTGTGTGTCTGTTAGCGGGCATGTTTGGGTATCTTTGCTTATGTGTGTATGTGTGTGTCTGTTAGCGGGCATGTTTGGGTATCTTTGCTTATGTGTGTATGTGTGTGTCTGTTAGCGGGCATGTTTGGGTATCTTTGCTTATGTGTGTATGTGTGTGTCGTTTATTTTATTTGTGTGTGTGGGTTATGTTTTCATGTGCCACTTAGAAATCTGACGTCTGTCCAGGCACAAGGGACTTCGGGAGATGCCTTCAAGACCGGCCACTAGGTGAGAGCTATTACCATCAAGTAGGCTTTCCATGTTGTTCTCTGGAGGGGGATGGCGGATGGCCATAAACCGTGAGCTTAGGCTCTGAGGGTCTCTTGTTCAATCCCAGTAATAGGCACACATTTTTTTTTTACCCTATCCCAAACCTTAATGATCTGCAGATGGACTCCCCCCACCAGCCATGAGTAATCTGATGAATAGTTGTGGATTACAGTTAATTCATATACATTTTTTAAATTGCAGAAGAGATGCTGGTGATGAGGAGGATGATTGTTATCATTACCATAATCATTACACTTCGTCTACACGTGTCTGTGTGTGTGTCTGTGTGTTTGTGTATGTCTGTGTGTGTGTGTTTGTGTATGTCTGTGTGCGTGTGTTTGTGTATGTCTGTGTGTGTGTCTGTGTGTGTGTGTTTGTGTATGTCTGTGTGTGTGTGTGTCTGTGTGTTTGTGTATGTCTGTGTGTGTGTGTTTGTGTATGTCTGTGTGCGTGTGTTTATGTTTGTGTATGTCTGTGTGCGTGTGTTTGTGTATGTCTGTGTGTGTGTGTTTGTGTATGTCTGTGTGTGTGTCTGTGTGTGTGTGTTTGTGTATGTCTGTGTGTGTGTCTGTGTGTGTGTGTTTGTGTATGTCTGTGTGTGTGTGTGTGTCTGTGTGTTTGTGTATGTCTGTGTGTGTGTGTTTGTGTATGTCTGTGTGCGTGTGTTTGTGTTTGTGTATGTCTGTGTGCGTGTGTTTGTGTATGTCTGTGTGTGTGTGTTTGTGTATGTCTGTGTGCGTGTGTTGTGTTGCGTGGCTGCGTAAATACTGTATACCCGCTCGTAGAGGTTTATAAACTCATATTCATTTGCATTTTGTCTAGACATGACATCACAATTATCCTTTTGTTTTCCATAAACAATATGTATTGACCTTGCGTCAGTGGGGACGGCATCTCTACTTACGCTTTCAGACCGTCCGATAACAACACAGATAAAACCCCTTTTGTTTTAAGAGAGGGGGGACAGGAATCAAAGACTCATTTCCCATCTCCTCCTCCTCTCTCATTCCATAGACGAGGTTGAGACACGGAATGAAACATAATTATGAATGCATGGATAATGTGATAATGTGGATAGACAACAGGGAGGAATGTCGTAAGCAGAGGGATGCTGCTACAAGGTCAAGGTTAGGCCATAGTGCCCATGGGGTAAGTCATCAATGCTTTAGTAGTGGCTTTTGAAACAACAAAAAACGTCCTCTTGCAGCATGCAGACTGAGCCTCTCTATCTCTCTGTCCAGTTACAACAATACAGCGATCTCAGAAACAACAGGGAGGAACAACACAGCCAGTTATAGGTTTCCCTATGTAGTCTTGCACAGCTCCACTCATGCTTACTTAGATGCTTCAATAACTTGTGTAACAATGACTTCAAGCATGGCTTTGGAAAGAACGCATAGATATACGCCACATGTTATATTGGTCATATATTGTACACAACATATGTCATATATGTAACATGTATAAACCGGGTAGTTTGGATCCTGGTTGCTAATAGGCAGAAACAGCATTCCAGTCATATGTGTCAGATGATATACCACGGGTACGAACCAAAAATACTTGTTTAATGTTCTATCTGAAGTATCACTGCACTGTTCTTGATCTGCCATGGCAAATGACAAAAGAAAAGCAATAAAGCTTTTATTAACACACTATTTACCCGTGCATCTAACCTAGTATTTGGTTTACAACAGTGGGGGTTTGTATTAATCTTGCTGTCTTCCGCTGTGACCTCGGCAACATTGTTTCAATTTAGAAATGTAATCTCCCATTTACCATAGCGACTGAACGCTGTCCTGACAAGACAACAACTTTTCTGAGCCAGGTGAAATCAAGTACCAGTATCATTATTATTGATATATTCAAATAAATGTCAATAGAAAATAGCTAACAGAAAACGAAAATGAAGCTAGTTTGCTATCATTCCAGCTGACGAGTTTGACATGATTTTGTTAGCTGTAGATGGCTAGCTAACAAGGTAGAAGAAGGTTAGCCAGTCTGCATAGCAACCATTCATGTTTATAGACCCTAGGGTCAAACTCAAGCAATGTCTTTGTGCTACCACTTAACTCCAGCACTTGATTTTGACTTCCAAGATAACAAGGCTGGTTTTCTCCTCAGCGGAGATACACAATAGAAGACATGATCATAGAGAGATTGTTAACACTCAATCTCACTGGATGAATATAATTTGGAGTGGGAGACATTAAGCCTTGTTAAACATCGTTAATGTTACTATAGGACATCCCTGCCAAACTCAGGTTGACGCGTGAGACTATGGGAGGGAGTCTCGTTGGACATTGAGAGGCGCTGGGAGAGATGAGGCTGTCACTTCAGCTGTCTGTCTGTCCATGGCGAGGGTGGGCGCGAGGACAAGACTGGGCGCCCCTAACGAGCAGGTCCCTAAAAGCCAGCCGATTACCCCAATTAAGCAGCATTCCCATCATTCCCACCATCCAACAGTTCCCATCACCGGCCCGGTAGCCTGTCTGAATCAGTTTACTTGGACCACACTGACAAACCCAGCGCACCCCCCCAACATAGATACGCAAACTCATTCCCAACACACAAACTCAAGCCCCATCACAAACCCCCACCGTCCCACATATACACATCACCCCCAGACACCCCCACCCTCCATCAGATAGAGGACATACACATGCCCCCCCCACACACACACTGCCCTCCTAAAACACACACAGACACGACAGCTCCTGTAACTCCTCCCATGAAGCAACCCTACTCATTAGAGGCATTGATTTCATGCACCGGGCCAGTCACTCTGTCTGAAGGACATCCTCATACACAGCCTACACAGGAACAGTGTGGACACACACACATTCACACGCACACATGCAGCGCGCTCCTCTAGTCCCATCCTGTGTCTGGCTGTCACAGCCCCATGGTTGGGCCTTCTGCTCATTCTGACAAGCCCTCTCTGGGCAGATCATATTTAGACAGATTAGAGAACCCACGTCCAGCTGTCTACATCAGCAAAACACTGCCTCTCTGATCTTTTAACCTGATATGCTCTCTCTCTCTATGTCTCTCTCTCTCTCTCTCTCTCTCTATGTCTCTCTCTCTCTCTGTGTCTCTCTCTCTCTATGTCTCTCTATGTCTCTCTCTCTCTCTATGTCTCTCTCTCTATGTCTCTCTCTCTCTCTTTATTTGTGTGTACTTTGTTACTGTAAGAATGATATTTTGTGCTGGATGTTTGTTGACTGCTGTCAGAAGTTTTTGCTGCTGAATTAGATTAGGTCAGGTGTTTCTGAGCATGACTGTGTAAGCCTTTTGTCCTCCTTGAAGAACATATACACTTATCCATGTATAGAGCGAGAGATTGCAAAATAACAACACTTCCATTAATGATAACATGAATCAAAGCAATAACGTGCATCTGCCTGTGTGTGAGTGTGCATGCGTGTCTGTATCAGTCTGTTTGTGTGTGTATGCCTAATGCTTGCCTGCAACCACATAAATATCCATTCAATCCTAATAAAACTTGTGTCCGAACCCACACACATGCTGGAAATGTAAAGTAAATATTTCATTATCTCTGCTTTATTTACATACAGTGGGGCAAAAAAGTATTTAGTAGTCACCAATTGTGCAAGTTCTCCTACTTAAAAAGATGAGAGAGGCCTGTAATTTTCATCATAGGTACACTTCAACTATGACAGACAAAATGAGAAAAAAAATCCAGAAAATCACATTGTAGGATTTTTAATGAATTTATTTGCAAATTATGGTGGAAAATAAGTAAGTTTGGGCCTGATTTTCTTCAGCAGGGACAGGGAAGATGGTTCAAATTGATGGGAAGATGGATGGAGCCAAATACAGGACCATTCTGGAAGAAAACCTGATGGAGTCTGCAAAAGACCTGAGACTGGGACGGAGATTTGTCTTCCAACAAGACAATGACCCAAAACATAAAGCAAAATCTACAATGGAATGGTTCAAAAATAAACATATCCAGGTGTTAGAATGGCCAAGTCAAAGTCCAGACCTGAATCCAATCGAGAATCTGTGGAAAGAACTGAAAACTGCTGTTCACAAATGCTCTCCATCCAACCTCACTGAGCTCGAGCTGTTTTGCAAGGAGGAATGGGAAAAAATGTCAGTCTCTCGATGTGCAAAACTGATAGAGACATACCCCAAGCGACTTACAGCTGTAATCGCAGCAAAAGGTGGCACTACAAAGTATTAACTTAAGGGGGCTGAATAATTTTGCACGCCCAATTTTTCAGTTTTTGATTTGTTAAAAAAGTTTGAAATATCCAATAAATGTCGTTCCACTTCATGATTGTGTCCCACTTGTTGTTGATTCTTCACAAAAAAATACAGTTTTATATCTTTATGTTTGAAGCATGAAATGTGGCAAAAGGTCGCAAAGTTCAAGGGGGCCGAATACTTTCGCAAGGCACTGTATGTATAGCAGGTGAAGAGATAGGGGGAGGAGGGAAGCGTATAGGCCCCACGCTGACGAGACAGATTGCAGAGCAACAGGTCTGTATAGTTTTGAGACCATTGAAAAGACGATAACATGAAACCAACATAGTCCTATGTAATGCACCATATGCATTTCTCTGTGGACAATGTATTTGGCAGTTTGTTTTCTTTCTTACCGTGTTGTCGTTGAACTCACATGAGTTTTATCCAGGAAGACCCAACTGACTTCTCATCAGGCAGAACATGGCAGAGTTTTCCTTTTCAATGAGGTGAGAGGGATGGAATGTGGTGAAAGAAGCAGAGGAGGGAAGGACAAGTGGTCTGCATCCACCAGTGCTGATAAGAGAGAGACCTCCCACTGCAGGTGCCAGACTGGCAGGATATTCTCTGCAGAGGGGAGACCCTCCTGCCACAGTTACCATTGTTGTGACTGATGTATGGATCTCTGTGAAGATCTCAATTGCATACACCTCGTGTCCTCTCTCCTCCCTCCTCGTCTGATTCTCAAAACCCATTGGAGGAGAAGGTCAAAGGGGAGGGACCTCTGGCTTTCTCATCTAATGGGTTTTGAGAAGGAGATGAGGAGAGAGAACACGATGAGTATCCAATTCCCTATGTTGTCCTGACACATTTAGTCACACGGTTATAGACTGACAGTTATAGTCAGTTATTTACTTTTAGGATAGAACAACTGTCTGATTATGGAATAAAGCTGGAAGATCTGTGGTGAAGCAAAAAAATGAGTTTGACAGAAACCAGTATAGCAATAATGCAATATAAAGAAATCGGTATTGCAATATATAAAAAACAGTATTGCAGTATATAGAAACCAATATTGCTAGTAAATGACAATTCAACTGTTTTGTGTCTTTCTCTGAATTCCTTGACTGTCGTCATCCAGAGTAGGTTCAGGAGGAAGGGATGCCCGTTTCACACAGTAACAATTAAGATGGGACACAGAGGTGGTCAATAACACCAGCTTTATATGCGTATCACATAGACGTTCAGGGAAAGGACAGGCCCCATCAGGCCCTATTATGGTTCCAATCAGACCCCATTCAGGCCCCATGCAGCCTGTGCCAAACTGCAAGCTATACAAATACACCCCAAAACAATAGTAAACAGACCAAATAAAAAACATTTATTTAAAACGTAGGAACAGAACGACAGAGAGAGGGTTCTCTGACTGTTGCATCATCTACCATCGGGGAAGGAACAGGGAACAGGGAGGTAGAGATTGCAACATGTTTTAATCTAAGCAAACAAAAGTGTTGCCTCGGAGTCCCCCGAGGGGGAAGAGGTGTCGTCTTTTTGTGCAGCTATTGTCTCGCGGACGGCAGAATGGCCTGCTGGGTAACCTGAGCTGGGAGGTAAGGGGCGAGCCGGATCATCAGGTGTTGACCTTTTGTTTGATTTAGAATAATAAGAGACATGGACACCTCTCCAGGTCTGATCCTATCCCAGCACAATGCCACTTTGTTTCCTTCCCCTTCTCCTCTTCATCATCCTCACCATCATCATCTCCTTCCCAAGTGTTTATCAATCCAAAGCTTAAATGTGTTCTTCTGATTAATAAAAACAAACATTCACATTGGGACCAGACTATCTTTAGATTTCCCTGTATGAACTCTGAAAGGTGTTACAACATCCACGTCAATCCAAATCAAATCCAATCCAATTTTATTCGTCACATACACATGCTTATCAGATGTTAATGCGAGCCTAGCGAAATGCTTGTGCTTCTAGTTCCGACCATGTGGTAATATCTGACAAGTAATCTAACCTAACAATTTCACAACAACTACCTTAAACACACAAGTGTAAAGGAATGAATAAGAATATGTACATAAAAATATATGAATGAGTGATGGCCGAACGGCATAGGCAAGATGCCGTAGATGGTTTTAAGTACAATCCATGTCCTTTCTATTAAAATGAGTTACTCTGCTTTGGATTGCGTTGTCGATTCATGTCTTTATTATTTATACAACAGGCTGGGGTAAGGTTATGTCATGGAGGGGCAGCTATGATGGCGGGGACTATTTAATAACTCTTAGCAGGGGATGATGATGACTTGAGGAAGTCAATGAGGTGGAGACCATGTGACTGGGGATGATACAGAGTGTGTGTGTGTGTGTGTGTGTGTGTGTGTGTGTGTCTGTGTGCGTTTGTGTGTCAGTGTGTGTGTGCGTCTGTGGGTTTGTGCATGTGTGCGTGCGTGCATGCGTGTGTGCGTGCCTGCGTGTGTCTTGTGTGTGCAGGCTCAGGGTGACCTGGAGACCAGGATGCCCTTCTCTCTCTGAAACAGCAGCAATATATAATACTGTATGTGTTGTATTATTATTAGTTTTACAGATCCACTCAATATAGGTCTATCTGACACACATACACACACACATTGTCTGTAGAATGTAGAGGGAAGCGTTTTAGTTCTATATATTTACATGCATTAGATGCAGTATCAACGGGTTGGGAGATGGAAAGCTCAGGAGAAAGGGTGCTGCAGCCAAATCCAGAGCCACTACAATACCATCAAATGGGGAGGAAGGGTAGCCTAGTGGTTAGAGCGTCTGCCTAATAACTGAAAGGTTGCAAGTTCAAGTCCCCGAGCTGACAAGGTACAAATCTGTTGTTCTACCCACTGTTCCTAGGCTGTCATTGAAAATAAGAATTTGTTCTTAACTGACTTGCCTAGTTAAATAAAGGTACTAAAAATCCCACCAGTCTCCTCTGGGTTTACAGGTGTGACTTATTTGCATGTTTTAGCTAACTAGCAGTTCTATTGGTTAATCGACAGATCATGTGACTTTAAGTCAGTGTATTTAAACCCCCTTGTCTTTGTCTTCCAGGCGTCTGCACACAGGAAGTGTATGGAGGAACCAAGGTTGTGGTCGGGATCCCCTGCTCAAACGTAACATGCATCAAATAATAGTTGTATGCCACGTCATCGACTGTTCTGTCAGGCACCAGATTGCTATAACATAAGATGTGGTTTACCTGATACATAAAATACCTATCCAGACGTTGTAAGATCTGGCATGCACCTGGGCTGAGGAACGCACCCTTTGTCTTTGTCTCAGCGTGTAGTGCAGTGTTTCCCAAACTCGGTCCTGCCCCCCCTAACACTACACAGCTGATTCAAATAATTAACTAATCAAGTGTTGATCATTTGAATCAGCTGTGTATTATTTTGGCAAAAACCGAGTTTGGAAAACGCTGATGTAGCCGCTTAGCTTGGTGGTTGTGCTAAATTGGTATGTGCTAAATTGAGAACTTGAAAAAATGGAAGCCTGCATCCTGGACTGCACCACTTCCTGTGCCCCTTTTTGTTTGGTTTGGTTTCTATGTCTGTCATTTCAACTAGCATGGTTTTTCAACTTAAAAGTAACAGAATGCCAGTTATGGAACATTTGTCAAATCTAACTATCAGAAAGCCATGCCCTATTAAAATATGTTTGTTGAAACTGTTGTCTTCCTCTACTTTACCTGCTCAACTCAGACCTAAAATAATGTCACTTTTCCACCTCGTGACAGGACGGCCACAAACAGCCAGCATACAGAGCATACAGCACACCATGGCAAATGGTCTATTAGCATTGAATGATGCAACTGCTGGTTTTATTTGTTTCACATTCATCATGAACACGATTAGATGGCTACTGTAAATAACATCACAATGAGTTGGAGCTATAAAGGATGAACCTTTATATCCCTCAAATTTGAATCAGAGACTGATTTAGACCTGGGACAGCATGTGGGTGCAATTCATTATCAGGTTGAACATAAAACCAGCAGTACTCCGGTCCTCGTAGGGTAAGATTTGAATACTCCTGCTATATATTATACATATTATGGACCTTGCTGTGGACTTTCTAAAGCTAGAAAAGTATCGCATTTACCTTACAATATAATTGACACGATTTTAAGGGCTCTTGTATTGTTACCCCTTGATAAGGTGTATTACTCTGAAAAACAATATAATTATTGTAACGGCGTTCTTCTATCTCCTCCTCTGATGAAGAGGTAGAACAAGGATCGGACCAAAATGCAGCGTGATGATGATTCATAATATAATTTTAATGAAGGAAAAAACAATACAAGCGGAAACTACAAAATAATGAAAAGTGAAAACCGAAACAGCCCTATCTGGTGCAAACACATAGACAGGAACAATCACCCACAAAATACACAGTAAAACCCAGGCTACCTAAATATGGTTCCCAATCAGAGACAACGAGAATCACCTGACTCTGATTGAAAACCGCCTCAGGCAGCCAAGCCTATGCTAGACACACCCCTAATCAGCCACAATCCCAATGCCTACAAAAACCCCATTACGACAACACAATAAACCCATGTCACACCCTGGCCTGAACAAATAATTAAAGAAAACACAAAATACTAAGACCAAGGCGTGACAGAACCACCCCCCCAAGGTGCGGACTCCCGGACGCACCTCAAAACCATAGGGAGGGTCCGGGTGGGCGTCTGTCCATGGTGGCGGCTCCGGCTCGGGACGTGGACCCCACTCCATAAATGTCTTAGTTCCTCCCCCTTGCATCCTGGGATAGTCCACCCTCGCCGCCGACCATGACCTCGTAGTCCTCACCCAGAACCCCACTGGACTGAGGGGCAGCTCGGGACTGAGGGGAAGCTCGGGACTGAGGGGCAGCTCGGGACTGAGGGGCAGCTCGGGACTGAGGGGCAGCTCGGGACTGAGGGGCAGCTCGGGACTGAGGGGCAGCCCGGGACTGACTGAGGGGAAGCCCGGGACTGAGGGGAAGCCGGGACTGAGGGGAAGCCGGGACTGAGGGGAAGCCCGGGACTGAGGGGAAGCCCAGTACTGAGAGGAAGCCCAGTACTGAGAGGAAGCCCAGTACTGAGATGAAGCTCAGGCAGGTAGTTGGCTCCGGCAGATCCTGGCTGGCTGGCGGATCTGGAAGAGTCTGGTTGACTGGCAGATCTGGAAGAGTCTGGTTGACTGGCAGATCTGGAAGATCATGGCTGACTGGAGGATCTAGCTGCTCTGGCTGCTCCATGCAGACTGACAGCTCTGGCTGCTCCATGTAGATTGGCAACTCTGGCTGCTCCATGCAGATTGACAGCTCTGGCTTCTCCATGCAGACTGGTAGCTTTGTGCAGACTGACAGCTCTGGCCTCTCCATGCAAACTGGCAGCTCAGGCTGCTCCATGCAGACTGACAGCTCTGGCTGCTCCATGCAGACTGGTAGCTTTGTGCAGACTGACAGCTCTGGCTGCTCCATGCAAACTGGCAGCTCAGGCTGCTCCATGCAGACTGACAGCTCAGGCTGCTCCATGCAGACTGGCAGCTCTGGCTGCTCCATGCAGACTGACAGTTCAGGCTGCTCCATGCAGGCTGACAGCTCTGGCTGCTCCATGCAGGCTGACAGCTCTGGCTGCTCCATGCAGACTGGCAGCTCTGGCTGCTCTATGCAGACTGGCAGCTCCATGCAGACTGGCAGCTCCATGCAGACTGGCAGCTCTGGCTGCTCCATGCAACCTGGCAGCTCTGGCTGCTCCATGCAGACTGACAGCTCTGGCCGCTCCATGCAGACTGGCAGCTCTGGCTGCTCCATGCAGACTGGCAGCTCTGGCTGCATTGAACAGGCAGGAGGCTCCGGCAGCGCTGTAGAGGAGGAAGGCTCTGGAAGCGCTGAACAGACGGGAGACTCCGACAGCGCAGGAGAGGAGGAAAACGCTGGCTGTGCTGAACAGGCGGGAGACTCCGACAGCGCTAGAGAGAAGGATGGCTCTGGCTGTGCTGAACAGGCGGGAGGCTCCGGCAGCGCTAGAGGGAAGGAAGGCTCTGGCTGTGCTGAACAGGCGAGGCGCACTGAAGGCCTGGTGCGTGGTGCTGGAACTGGTGGTACTGGATCGAGGACACGCACAGGAAGCCTGGTGCGGGGAGCTGCCACCGGAGGACTGGTGTGTAGAGGTGGCTCTGGATAGACCGGTCCGTGCAGGCGCACTGGAGCTCTTGAGCACCAAGCCTGCCCAACTTTACCTGGCTCGATGCCCACTCTAGCCCGGCCAATACGAAGAGCTGGTATGAACCGCACCGGGCTATGCACCCGCACTGGAGACACCGTGTGCTCCATAGCATAACACGGTGCCTGCCCGGTCTCTCTAGCCCCCCGGTAAGCACAGGGAGTTTGCGCAGGTCTCCTACCTGGCATCGCCATACTCCCTGTGAGCCCCCCCCCAATACATTTTTGGGGGTGACTATCAGGCTTCCATCCGCGTCGCCGTGCTGCCTCTTCATACCAGCGCCTCTCCGCTCTCGCTGCCTCCAGTTCTTCTTTGGGGCGTTGATATTCACCAGGCTGTGCCCATGGTCCTTTTCCGTCCAATATCTCTTCCCAAGTCCAGAAGTCCTTTGATCGCTGCTCCTCACGATTAACAGGGAGAGTTGGCTCAGGTCTGACTCCTGACTCTGCCACTCTCTCCCTGAGCCCCCCCCCCAATAAATTGTTGGGGCTGACTTTCGGGTTTCTTTCTGCGCCACCGTGTCTTTCTCTTCGACTCCATTCTCCTATAGCCCTCTTCGCACTGCTCCAGCGAATCCCAGGCGGGCTCCGGCACTCTCTCTGGGTCGACCGCCCACCTGTCTATTTCCTCCCAAGTCGTATACTCCATACTCCTGCTGTCCATAATGTCCTCCCATGTCCATTCCTCCTTTCGCTGCTCCTGCTGTTGCTGCCTGTTACCACGCCGCTCGGTCCGGGTGTGGTGGGTGATTCTGTAACGGCATTCTTCTATCTCCTCCTCTGATGAAGAGGTAGAACAAGGATCGGACCAAAATGCAGCGTGATGATGATTCATAATATAATTTTAATGAAGGAAAAAACAATACAAGCGGAAACTACAAAATAATGAAAAGTGAAAACCGAAACAGCCCTATCTGGTGCAAACACATAGACAGGAACAATCACCCACAAAATACACAGTAAAACCCAGGCTACCTAAATATGGTTCCCAATCAGAGACAACGAGAATCACCTGACTCTGATTGAGAACCGCCTCAGGCAGCCAAGCCTATGCTAGACACACCCCTAATCAGCCACAATCCCAATGCCTACAAAAACCCCATTACGACAACACAATAAACCCATGTCACACCCTGGCCTGAACAAATAATTAAAGAAAACACAAAATACTAAGACCAAGGCGTGACAATTATACTGAAATGAAAGGTGCAATATGCAGAAATTGCTCTGCCATTTCCTGGTTGCTAAAATTATTATAGTTTACCTTTCAGTTTATGTGACAAAACAAGCAATGTATATTGTAGAGAATCATTATACCATCTAAACTGCTGTGAAATATATTTTCAATAACCCAAGATATTGTACTTTCAGCTGTTTGAAGATGGTGAACAAAACCGAAAGTAAAAGATGCAAAAATTCAACTTAAGAATGGGGAGCATAGTAATAGGGCACACAGAACAGATCTACAGATTCTTAGACTTGCTTTCAATGAGAATGACAGATTTATAACTCACATTTCTATGTGAATTTGGTTGGGTAGCCCAAAAAGTTACATATTGCAGCTTTATGGGGGATCTGGACAAATGAATGTCTTCAAAGTGAGTAACTAGAACTTGTTACCACACTACTACCATGTTATTACCGTGCTGTAATGTAAAGTGCTACCATTTTAAGAATGCAGAATGCCATTGTGGCTAGTACCTTATGTTTGCGAACAATCAATGCACTCCAATGCTCTCCTAATCAATAGATCCCATGCTCTTAGTTAGGAAACCTTAACTCTACATATAGAGCTGAGACAGCAGATATTCTGACTGAGAACCAGAACTACAATGGCTGACCTGGATGTATAGGGTTGTATAAGGTTGGAGCCTGCCTCATACCTGGCTCCAAGAGGGGGCTAAAGGGAACTTAGCCCCTCAGTTCAAACTTGTTCCTCCTCAGTTTTAGTTTTATGTCACCATATAAAAACAGTAAAAAAGTTCCTACGCTGTGTCAGCACAATGGACAGAGCAGCGCTACGGTGTGCGTAGGGGGGGGGGTATTGAAAGCCACTGGGGTGGTTTGGTATGACTCCTTTGGGGTTCCATAAAAAGCGGGAAAAACGCTTCTAAGTGAATAAGGTGATATGCCTCCACCTGTAATATTTTATTTTGATTTAAAATGGTGGGGTCAAGTTTACCTGTCGGGCCCTGGTGAAGACGTTGTGTTGGAGGCCGAACTGTCTCCTTCCTACTCCTCTGCTGTTCCTATGGTGGGCGCTCTATGGTGTGGGAAGTTTTCATCCCAACATTGACTGACAATGAATTGATTATGATCGAGCTCGCTCCAGAGCCTGGAGAGGAGAGGAGAGGGTGTGTTCTGACCCTTTCCCGGGGCTTGGAGAGAAAATGATTGCACTGTAAAATGTTCCTGGGAGTGGCACAGAAGAAGTTTCACTGCTGGGGGGTCTGGAGACAACCCCCAGTGTCCACTGTGCATCGTTTGGGGGAGAATGCTCCCTTACGTACAGTTTGTGCCCTCGCATCAAAAGGTTAGTGGATAGTGTTTAGGGCCTGGGCAAAGTGTTCATCTGCCTCAGGGAAACTTTTACATTCACCAAATGGACATACCATGTTGGTCAATATGTATCATGTACCCAGTGCTCTTTTGGAATGTGCCAGTCTGCCTTGCTGTCACATGTCCATTACTTTGGGTAGTGTGTGCTTTTAAATCAGAAATACTGAACCGTAATGCTTCCAGTTGTCAAAATGACCACTGCTACTTCCTGACAATGATTGAGGTTACTGCTTATTGTGTGAGGAATGTGCCTAGAGAATCATTTAAAATGTTGAGACCGGAATAAGGGGAGGGGTGTGTGGTGAAGACAGTCTATAGACACGTCTCTCTCGACACCTACCAATTCGTGCGCACTATTTGTTTCATTGTGTCAATGTTTGTCAATACCTGTAACGGTTTTCTTCCTGCGAAGGAGAGGCGGACCAAAACGCAGCGTGGTTGAAGTTCATGTTTTTTAATAAGAAAACTGAACATAATACAAAACAATAAACTTGGAAAAACCAAAACAGCCCTATCTGATGCAGCAAACACAACGACAGTAAACAATCACCCACAAAACCCAACACCAAACAGGCTACCTAAATATGGTTCCCAATCAGAGACAATGACTAACACCTGCCTCTGATTGAGAACCATATCAGGCCAAACACAGAAACAGACAAACTAGACACACAACATAGATTGCCCACTCAGATCACACCCTGACCAACCAAAACATAGAAACATACATAGGAAACTATGGTCAGGGTGTGACAATACCCTGTGAAATATACAGTGCCTTGCGAAAGTATTCGGCCCCCTTGAACTTTGCAACCTTTTGCCACATTTCAGGCTTCAAACATAAAGATATAAAACTGTATTTTTTTGGGAAGAATCAACAACAAGTGGGACACAATCATGAAGTGGGACGACATTTATTGGATATTTCAAACTTTTTTAACAAATCAAAAACTGAAAAATTGGGCGTGCAAAATTATTCAACAACTAAGCTAAACTTCTTGGCTTTTGTTGACCCGCAGCAGAGGGAAGTGGACCCGTGCACATGTGCAAATACTCTATGTGAGCAGAACAGCGTCTTGCATGGAACTCATCTGCAATATCTTCAGTTCATCCTGCTGCTCGTGGCACCATCATATCGGGGATTCTCAGTTTAATCTTCAGACTTGAAATCAGATCCTGGTATCTGTACCGTGTGTACTAACGGAATATATGCATTCAAGTAGAGCACTACCTTCCATAGTCATTTAATTTGTACAAAAGTAATTTCAATATAGAATCTGTACTCCCTGCCAACATAATCAGTCAGCTATTTTTAGAGGTGTACTATAATCTGCATGAGTATTCCAATGAGATAGCAGAGGCGTCATGCCCATATGGGGCACAGGGGCACTTGCCCTCTCACAGGACACTATTCATCACGATCAGACGGGATTCCTAAAAGGAAGATATATTGGAGACAATATTAGACAACTACTAGAAATAATGGGAAACTATGAGAATACAGGGAAACCAGGTATAATCTTTATAGGAGATGTTGAGAAAGCATTTGATACAGTATGATACAGTATGTCTAGAATCTGTTTATAAGTGCCTGGATTTTTTCATCTTTATAGAATCTCTCAAGTTGGGTAAAAGTCATGTACAACAATTATTTATATTAAAAAAATTATAATGGCTACATCTGAGAACTTTGAAGTGTCAAGAGGCATAAAACAAGGTTGCCCTCCATCACCATACATACAGTATTTATTATGGCCATTGGATTGTTAGCTTTAACAATCAAATCTAAATATAACAATCACATCTAAAATTAAGGAATTATAGTATCAATGTACGCATATGATTCAAGTTCTCTCTTGAGTCCTTAACCTTGAAGGGCCTCATTGAGGAACTGGATCATTTCTCCAGTTTCTCTGGACTAAAACCCAACTACGATAAGTGTACTATATTACGGATGAATTGCTATGTGGTCTCTCGATTTACATGGGTGGATGGTGAAGTTGATGTACATATCCTGGAAAAGTTTAGCAATTTTGCAACTATTAACTTTCATATCAAATGTCGCAAAATATAGAGAATTTTGAAACCATGGAGATGGAAAAACCTATCCATTTACGGGAAGATTAATATTTATGAAGGACATTGTAAACAAGAACTGTAAAACTATGTCACACAATACAGCAGTGTATGGCGGTGCATGCTTAATACAAAATTATAACCAACTCATCGCGGCTCTGCTACAAAATTGGAAAAGACAATTACTTAAAGAAGAAATGAAAGAATTTGCCTGTCACCCATTAAAAATCACCAATGGCTTAAATTGATTAGTATAAATTGAGAAATGTAGCAGTTTCAATTAAACTCAAAAGGTTTCACCACAATACCATATAAAATTCAAGTAAGTTGGGAACAGGTTTTTGACGTCCCATAACCTTGGCTTCGGGTCAATGAACTGACATGAAACAATTGCATTCAGATATTATTCAGACATCTTCCCTTTTTCCACATTTTGTTACGTTACAGCCTTATTCTAAAATGGAATAAATTAACATGTCCTCATCAATCTACACACAATACAGCGTAATGAGAGTGAAAACAGTTTAATAAAAAAAAAAACAACAGAAATACCTTATTTACATAAGTATTCAGACCCTTTGCTATGAGACTCGAAATTGAGCTCATGTGCATCCTGTTTCGATTGATCATATTTCAGATGCTTCTACAACTTGTTTGGACATGATTTGGAAAGGCAGACACCTGTCTATATAAGGTCCCATAGTTGCCAGTGCATGTCAGAGCAAAAACCAAGCCATGAAGTCGAACGAATTATCCGTTGAGCTCTGAGACAGGATTGTGTTGAGGCACAGATATGGGGAAGGGTACCAAAACATTTCTGCAGCATTGAAGGTCCCCCAAAACACAGATTTCTCCTTCATTCTTAAATGGAAGAAGTTTGGAACCATCAAGACTCTTCCCAAAGCTGGCCGCTTGCCCAAACCGAGCAATCGGGGGAGAAGGGCTTTGGTCAGGGAGGTGACCAAGAACCTGATGGTCGCTCTGATAGAGCTCCAGCGTTCCTCTGTGGAGATGGGAGAACCTACCAGAAGGACAACCATCTCCTCAGCACTTCACCAATCAGGCCTTTATGGTAGAGTGGCTAGACGGAAGCCACTCCGCAGTAAAAGACACATGACAGCCCACTTGGAGTTTGCCAAAAGGCACCTAAAGGACTCTCAGACCATGAGAATCAAGATCTGCAGAGAAGAATGGTAGAATCTCCCCAAATATAGGTGTGTCAAGCTTGTAGCGTCATACACAAGAAGATTTGAGGCTGTAATCGCTGCCAAAGGTGCTTCAACAAAGTACTGAGTAAAGGGTCTGAATACTTACGTAAATGTCATATTTCAGTTTTTATATTTAATATATTTGCAAAAAATTCAAATTCATTATGGGGTATTGTGTGTAGATTGATAAGGATTTTTGTTTTTTTAAATCACTTTTAGAATAAGGCTGTAACATAACAAAATGTTGAAAAAGTGAAAGGGTCTGAATACCTTCCAAATGCACTATAGTCTACATATTTCATCATCAATTAATTTGGTATCTTGTGTCATGGCTTAATCGACTCCATGAAAAAAAAATCTATTAATAGCCTATCAAATAGATGAAAGAATATGCCATTTGAGTGTTATAAGAATCATTACTGAAGACAAAATGACCAGTGATCAGTTCTCAGCGGGGTTGTTGTGAGAAGATCTATTGCTCTGAGTAACAAGACTGAATAAGAGATCAAGTGAAATAACTTTCACTGGCAGTTACAATCAAAGAGGATGAGAGTGAGATTGCAGGCCGATGACGGCTCGCCAAACGCAACATTCCACCGCTGCGGATGGTCAGTCCTTGCATCCATTGCTCTGTCTATGAATTGGAAAGTGGATACATGTTTCCAGGGGTAACCGCTTTGTTGTTGTTTGAATCCCAGATTTCCCCTTTAATGGACACGTATATTTTCCGAAAAATACCTCATTGGACAGAATAAGGGGCCCACAGTTACATGCCCAGAAGCAAAAGATCAATTAACATCTTATAATTACTGCATCCTCACGTTTGTAACTGCAGTAGTGCCGTCATTTTGCAGTTCAACTGTAGATATTTAGAGGAAACACTGCAATTACTGTGTCCAAATTAACATTGTTAATTTAAAAAAAGTAGGTATCAAGGTAACGAGGATTGCCTGTGTCAATGTCTTTTTAAGAGTTACCTACATATTTGTTTGTTTTGATAAATCTGTAGACATTAGTGAGAGGAAACCGTTTTCTCTTTTTCACTGCTGTCCATAATTGAAAACACCTCACATTCCTGCCCATGATGAGTGACTATCCATCCACACCTGTAGCAGGCAACCAGCAGACACCACCCACTGATCTGCTAGAGCCTACCTGGCCACGAGGATTATGTCATCTTAGGTCAATGGCATATGTAAAACCAAACGGCTAGTTATCTTAGCTGTCTATGGTGATGTGTTTGGTAATGGGAGTTAGTTCGTATAGTGAAGTACTACTGTATAAAGTGATAGAAGCTGGTCTGTAGGGAAAAGTCCAATAGAGAGGGTCCTATAGAGTTCTTTCTGATGGGTGGAGATGTGACAGGCTGCCAGCTCATATGGTGTTGTGCTTGAGTCACTTCACAGTGGGTTGTGGGCCCCTCTCGCCCCCATCCCTGGCCTCAACCCTATTCTCTCACAGCCTCGTTTGAGCCATTAGGGCCATAGCAGAAGACGCCCCATGTTTCAAACCACCCCTCTCTGCACCCCACCTCCCCATCCCTTCATTCCTCTGCCCTCTACAACTCCATCCCATAACCCCCTCTGTGTCTCATAGACAACCTGTCGTGACACGTTGGCTGAGGGCCGCATCACAGTGTTCAGGGTGTTGTGAAAAGCCCTCTCTAACGATGCCATGATTACATGTCTGTCCATCAGCCAGTGCTGTAGCAAATCCACAACTCTGAGAAGACAAGGGGCCAGGGACTTGAAGGGGTTAACTGCCTTTGTATGATTGATTGAACTGAAGTGATTCATCAGGATACTCTGTCTCACATTCAAGGGAGTCGAATGAATATGTATCTCCGTGTCATTTATCTTTGTTGTATCTATCATTTTCCATAACCAAATATGAAATGATCTGGGAAGTGTGTTAGGCTATGCCCTTTTAACTGGCAAGGGGGAAAACATTGGGCTGGTAGGGGTTATCTGGATTTTCTGCCAGGTTACCTATTGTACAGTTGAAGACGAGTGTTTTCCCTAATCTGGTACATAACACCTGTAGCAAATACACGGACTACAACTAACTTGAAACAGACAAATTAGGCAATGTAATACTCAACAATGCTGTACTGCAGAAAAACTGAACACTGCACATGTAGCGACATCATCGCTCGATATTACGTTAGAATTTAAATGGGTCTATTGATTAAATGGTCATTCATGTAGCCATTGTTCCAAACACCTGTGTTTTGAATCCTCGACAGAGAACCAAACCTGATCAATGTGTGTTGAAAATGCCAATACCACCTGTGATTTCTGAGAAATATCAATGCTGTAGCTAGAATGTGGTGGGTGTATTGCATGGAGCAAGGGGAGTACACACACACACACACACACACACACACACACACACACACACACACACACACACACACACACACACACACACACACACAAAGAGCTATGGTTATAAGGAGGATCCTGATATATGATAGATGTGTGTGAGGAAGACATAATTGTGTCCCAAGATTTGGCATGGTGTAATGTCCCCAACAATGGCAAACCTAAATCTTATTCAGTCGGCTGGATATAATTTGTATGATATATTAACTTTATGCTTCTATCTTTCAAATGTACAGGTGCTTACTATGATTCTTTTTTAGACTGATGCCAAAGTGACAGTATTAAAAACAGTTACGTTCAGGTAGAGTATTATTACAGGATATGACATTTGGGTAGCAGCTTTATTTTGTGACAATCTCTCAGTATGTGTCAGAGGCAGGGGTGTGCTTTGCAACAGGTGCTTTACATTAATGTGGACTTGGCTGTATTGGTCAAAGTGACCTTGCTGATCATGACAGTTCATAGCATGGCTGCTCTGGTGATTGTCATCCCTGTGACTATCTGTTATATTGTAATTCAGCCATCACAATGTGTGATACGGTAAACAAAAGACAGATGGTATTCAATCAGTGTGAGGCATTGGTTGAATATTTCAGTCCTTTTGCCAGTAGACGCCTCTCACCAGTCAAATGAACTGCACCACAATCTAAATTGCTTCAACTGCTGTGATTAGATAAGGTGTGTGTTATTCTTAAGAACTTTACACATTATTTAACAACTCAAACAAGCAATATCAGCAGGTAGTAAAACAACCAGCATCTATGTAAAATTACATATAAATATCATTTTTTCACATTTTTTTGGCCAATCTTGTAAAACTAACCACCATACAAAATGTAAGGCTACAGTACTGTTCTCTGTAATACTTTATTTGGATAGTCCATCTGTAGATATAGACCATCAGTAACATTTCAACTAACTATCTACTAACCCTAGCTGTAACCCTAAACTTAATCATAACCCTAAGCTTAGACCGTACCCTAACCTTAACCCTAAACCTAACAGTAACCATAGCAAGCAGTTGCTTATCAACAGATAGTTTGTTGATAGTATGACCATCTGTAGAGCATCTACAGATGGAAAATCCAGACTATATAAATAAAGTCTGACCTGGTTCTCTAATTGCGCTAACAACTAACCTAGGCTAGCAGAATAATGGTTCAAGCTAGCTACCTCTAATCAAAATTGCACACTAGCTAGCAAATGTTGTATTCAACTGCTCACTAGACTCTTCTGCGTATCTTACAGTGTTGATAAGAGGTAGTAGGGATTCATTCATAAACGTCACCACAGAACAAGTTCAAAAAGGAAACCGATATGACATATATAACCTTCATCGCAGGCTATTCAATGACTAAGTATAACTGCTGGACTACATTTTACTGCAGCCTTGGCAAATATGAAAATGTCTCAGATGGTACTGTATGTCCTCCAACAACCCCTTAACAGTGTTCCCATGTATTGTCCTCCCTATCCCTTATGCTACTGATCCAATCCCCCAACTCAATATAGCTACTAATCAGTGTCCTGGAAAAATCTTGGATAAAAAAGTTTACTTTTCAGGAATCCGAAACAATATTGTTGTTGCCATATATTAATGGGAATTCACATGGCTTCGAATGACTTATATTAGTAAGTATTCATTAATTAGTATTAGTATTCATTAATCTTTCACAGAACATGGAGTGGAATGTTCTGTGAAACTTTCAATTTATGTTTAAAAAAAGTGAGACAGAGTTTTTCTAGGACGCCGACGTACGACAGAATTTGCTTCGCACTCATGCAACACACTACTTCCTCCTCCTCCTCAATCTCAGTGATCACCATCCCTAGTCCTGGACACCTATAGGGTGTGGAGGTTTTTGTTCCAACCCTACACTCACACAGCTTGTTCAACGAGTCAACTGATTATCAACCCTTTGAGTAGCTTGATCTGATATGTTAGTAAGGGCTAGAACAAAAGGCTGATCACTTGGGCTGTTCCCTGAGGGCCCCTGTGTCTGTGGCCTTCCAGATGTGGAGGGCTGTTCCGGCAGAGAGGACCAGGAAAAGGAGGAAGGCAGTGGGGAAACCCACCCAGTCCACCAGGCCCCCTGCCAGGGCACCGAACATCAGCTTCCCCAGTACCTCCAGAGTGGACAGGAAACTGTAGTGGGTGGCCTGTAAAGAGAAGAGGAGAGGGTTAGGTAGGGACGAGCTCAGAGAGAGAAAAACTAGAGGCCACACCACACCGACACAGATTACCTAACATCCCAGACTCCAACTCTCAGGCCCACAGAAACACAACAAGGCAACATAGCCAACGCATCTCCATGGGTCTCCACCCTCCACTGACACCTAAATGTTCACACAATGGCAACCCTGTTCCATACACTCAGGTGTATGACATAAAGACTCTACAAGTGAAACAATGTAAACTGCTAGCCTCTTAACTGAATGGATTTATTTCAGCAGAAACCACTAAGACATCCGCTGTGGCATGCATAGTTATCAGTACAGTTCTGGCTCTCCCTAACTCCACATGATCAAAGTGAGATGGATCTTAATAAGGGGAGGAGTGATCATGGTGAGCAGATGACTTAGATCATTAGAACTTTGGGGCTGTGAAAAGGCGACAAGGTCTTCCTTAGTTGTGCCTTTGACACCATGTAACATAGCTCCTGTGTGGCTAATTGTAATTTAGCCAGTTACCTGACTCGGACAAATGTCACCGGCGACGAAACGAGCAAACTGTAAAGTAGACATTACCCAGGCATCTTTGCTGGGTCTCAGTATTGTGAAAAGTGCTGGTTTGAGCCAGGTTCACACAGTTGAAGTGCCTGTAGACCCGAGTTTAGTGAAGTGCTTTTATTCGGGCTAACTTGCTTAAGAGATTCCGTTTCTCTCTCCTGGGTCATCGACAAGCACTCACGGTATCAGCTTTCTGTCACTGGATATGACCTTAAAAAGGTAGCTATATGTGTCACTGTCATGAGAACATTTCAAATTAACCCCAGAGGTTATTAGCTTTGTTTCATTAGGTTTTTCTTCCTTAATTGCCCAGATACAGCCCTGTATCCTCCTTGGCGTAGTTTTCCTAGTCAACGACTCTTTGTTAGAACTGTGGTAACTCGTCCCCTTCAGAATTGATTGAGTGACGATTGAGAGGCTGCGAACAGAACACCTCCAGGCAGCGATGGCCCAGTTTAAACAGGACAAAATAAGTTTCGTCAAAGAAGAGGGGTAGAGAGAGGGAAATATAGATATGTAAAAGGGGAGAGAGAGTTAGCTAGGAGAAGAAAATGGCCTTGTTAGTCCCAGCTCAGGGGTGGGTGTTGTTGCTGTGAGGAGGGCTATACCTGTCCTGGCTGTTGACATCGTAGGATATAATCTAACTCCAGGAGTTTCCGTTTTGCTCGCTAACATAACAGACCATTTCAGAGGCCACCGGGTTTCAGAGAATTCTGTCTTCTTATATAAAAATCATCTCCTCCAAGTGGAGGTAAAAGGATGAGAGCCGCACACCGTAAATGTGTGCATAGCCTCAAAGATTGGGCCACAGGCAAAAATGTTAACAACTGAGCAAATGCATCCCCATGACAAATAGCACTTGATTTCTGACACATCTCAACATAATTTTATCTTTATTTAACTAGGCACGTCAGTTAAGAACAAATTCTTATTTTCAATGACGGCCTAGGAACAGTTGGTTAACTGCCTTGTTCAGGGGCAGAACGACAGATTTTTACATAGTCAGCTCGGGGATTTGATCTTGCAACCTTTCGGTTACTAGTGCAGCGCACTAACCACTAGGCTACCTGCCGCCCCAATGTACTGATGATGTTAGACATTTGTACTTATCTCAGTCACATTCACCAAAATCAAGGGGTATACAGTTGAAGTCGGAAGAAAACATACACCTTAGCCAAATACATTTAAACTCTGTTTTTCACAATTCCTGACATTTAATCCTAGTAAAACGTCCCTATCTTACGTCAGTTAGGATCACCAATTTATTTTAAGAATGTGAAATGTCAGAATAATAGTAGAGAGAATGATTTATTTCAGCTTTTATTTATTTCATCACATTCCCAGTGGGTCAGAAGTTTACATTCACTCAATTTGTATTTGGTAGCATTGCTTTTAAATTCTTTAATTATGGTCAAACGTTTCAGGTAGCCTTCCACAAGCTTCCAACAATAAGTTGGGTGAATTTTGGCCCATTCCTCCTGAGCTGGTGAAATTGAGTCAGGTTTGTAGGCCTCCTTGCTCTCACAGGCTTTTTCAGTTCTGTCCACACATTTTCTATAGGATTGAGGTCAGGGCTTTGTGATGGCCACTCCAATACCTTGACTTTGTTGTCCTTAAGCCATTTTGCCACAACTTTGGAAGTATGCTTGGGGTCATTGTCCATAGCCCACCCATTTTTACCTACCTCATCCCCATACTGTTTTTATTTATTTACTTTCTGCTCTTTTGCACACCAATATCTCTACCTGTACATGACCATCTGATCATTTATCACTCCAGTGTTAATCTGCAAAATTGTAATCATTCGCCTACCTCCTCATGCCTTTTGCACACATTGTATATAGACTCTTTTATTATTTTTTCTACTGTGTTATTGACTTGTTAATTGTTTACTCCATGTGTAACTCTGTGTTGTCTGTTCACACTGCTATGCTTTATCTTGGCCAGGTCGCAGTTGCAAATGAGAACTTGTTCTCAACTAGCCTACCTGGTTAAATAAAGGTGAAATAAAAAAATAAAAATAATTTGCGACCATGCTTTAACTTCCTGATGTCTTGAGGTGTTGCTTCAATATATCCACATAATTTTCCTACCTCATGATGCCATCTATTTTGTGAAGTGGACCAGTCCCTCCTGCAGCAAAGCACCCCCACAACAAGATGCTGCCACCCCGTTGCTTCACGGTTGGGATGGTGTTCTTCGGGCTTGCAAGCCTCCCCCTTTTTCCTCCAAACATAACGATGGTCATTATGGCCAAACAGTTCTATTTTTGTTTCATCAGACCAGAGGACATTTCTCCAGAAAGTATGATCTTTGTCCCCATGTGCAGTTGTAAACCGTAGTCTGGCTTCTTTATGGCAGTTTTGGAGAAGTGGCTTCTTCCTTGCTCAGCAGCCTCTCAGGTTATGTCGATATAGGACTCATTTTACTGTGGATATAGATACTTTTGTACCTGTTTCCTCCAGCATCTTCACAAGGTCCTTTGCTGTTGTTCTGGGATTGATTTGAACTTTTCACACCAAAGTACGTTAATCTCTAGGAGACAGATGACAGGTATGACGGCTGCGTGGTCCCATGGTGTTTATGCTTGCGTACTATTGTTTGTACAGATCAATGTGGTAACTTCAGGCGCTTGGACCAGACTTGTGGAGGTCTCCAATTTTTTTTTCTTGGGTCTTGGCTGATTTCTTTTGATTTTCCCATGATGTCAAGCAAAGATGCAGTAAGTTTGAAGGTAGGCCTTGAAATACATCAACAGGTACACCTCCAATTAAGTCAATTCACCTATCAGAAGCTTCTAAAGCCATAACATCCTTTTCTGGAATTTTCCAAGCTGTTTAAAGGCACCCTCAACTTAGTGCATGTAAACTTGTGACCCACTGGAATTGTGATACAGTGAATTATAAGTGAAATAATCTGTCTGTAAACAATTGTTGGAAAAATTACTTGTGTCAAGCACAAAGTAGATGTCCTAACCGACTTGCCAAAACTATAGTTTGTTAACAAGAAATTTGTTGAGTGGTAAAAAAACTAGTTTTAATCATTTCAACCTAAGTGTATGTAAACTTCAGGTAGCCTTCCTCAAGCTTATGTGATTATTTAATATCACTGAAAAAAAATTCAGATGTCTGTCTTTAATACGTGTTTCTCACATAAAGGACCTGACTTTGCCATGGGAAAAAATGTTCTAGGTTGACAGGTGTGTAGAGGGTGACTCTTACCTGTACACTCTCCTCCGCTCTCTGTGTGCAGTGCATCATGGTTGTGAAAGTGAGCGTTGTGATGAGGCCTCCCAGGAAGTGCTGAATGCTCAAACTCAACACGGCCATACCTGAGGGGCAAACACAGTAACAGCCTTGACACTGTCTCCACACAATATTGCGAAACATTATGGGTGCTTACATTTGTCCTATTTCACACGTGTGAATTGGGAATGTGTTTTTTGCACATCCCACTCTCCCTGGGACCCTTGGAGAGTGGGGTCAAGGCCAGGGTCTGCCTTTATCAACAGCGACCCTAGAACAATTAGGGGTTAAGTGCCTTGCTCAAGGGCGCATCGAGAGATATTTCACCTTGTCGACTCAGGTATTCGAACTAGTGACATTTCGGTTACTGGCCCAACGCTCTAACCCCTAGTCTACCTGCTGCGTTCCTGTCTTAAAGTGGTGTTTTCTAAATCTCTTTCTTTTCACTCAGAGTCCCTACTGGATGGTGTGAGAAGGAGAGCTCAGTGGCACAGCGTATATCAGTGGAGCCTGATCTGTCGCTGAACCGAGACAACAAAGGTGGAAGTGAGGGGGGTGCTGTCTCCTCGCGTTCCCCCAAACAAGTTGTTCCCTCTCTGAAGACAGCAGAACACAGGCGACACAGAGTGTCTCACAGCTCCCACTGACGCTGAATTATTCACCGGAGATGTCGAGTTTTAAGACTTCTCCATTTCACAGGATTCAGAGAGCGAGACACTAACTCAGCTTATCAGAGTGAGAAAATGGGGCACTCATGTAATATTGAGAATTTTACAGCAAAACATTTTTAAATCTTTGACATCATTGTTCCTGCTCTAAAGAGGGAGGCCTCCACTTCCAGAGGTTCCCAGAGTGAACAGCTCAACATAGGTTCAAACAGGTCACTGAGAAAGCTTCTGTTCTGCTTTCAGCTTTCCTTCAATTTAGTCATAAGATTAAAATGGGATGTTTGTGAGAGATGCTCAAAGCGCTGTAAACGGACCTCTTCACGCACCTCTTCTTCCACCACATACAGTGCCTTCAGAAAGTATTCACACCCCTTGACCTTTTCCACATTTTGTCATGTTACAGCCCAAGTTTAAAATATCTTAAATTGAGATGTTGTGTCACTGGTTTACACACAATACTCAATAATGTCAAAGTGGAATGATGTTTTTTGAACTGAATTAATAAAAAATGAGAAGCTGAAATGTCTTACGTGTCAATACGTGTTCAACCCCTTTGTTATGGAATGCCTAAATACGTTCAGGAGAAAAATGTGCTTAACAAGTCACAATAAGTTGCATGGATTCCCTCTGTATGCAATAATAGTGCTTAACATCATTTTTTTTATGACTACCTCATCTCTGTACCCCACACATACAATTATCTGTAGTCGATCAGTCGAGCAGTGAATTTCAAACACACAGACCAGGGAGGTTTTCCAATTCCTCACAAAGAAGGGCAGCTATTAGTAGATAAAAAGCAGACATTTGATATTGCTTTGAGCATGGTGAAGTTATTAATTACACTTTGGATGGTGTATCAATACACCCAGTCACTACAAAGATACAGGCGTCCTTCTAAACTCAGTTGCTGGAGAGGAAGGAAACTGCTCAGGGATTTCACCATGTGGCCAGTGGTGACTTTAAGACAGTTACAGAGTTTAATGGCTGTGACAGATTTTTACCTTGTCAGCTCGGGGATTTGATCTTGCAACCTTTCGGTTACTAGTGGAACGCACTAACCACTAGGCTACCTGCCGCCCCAATGTACTGATGATGTTAGACATTTGTACTTATCTCAGTCACATTCACCAAAATCAAGGGATATACAGTTGAACTCGGAAGAAAACATACACCTTAGCCAAATACATTTAAACTCTGTTTTTCACAATTCCTGATATTTAAAACAGTTACAGAGTTTAATGGCTGTGATAGGAGAACACTGAGGATGAATCAACAACATTGTAGTTACTCCACAATACTAACCTAAATGACAGAAGGAATAAAAATATTTCAAAACATGCATCCTGTTTGCAACAAGGCAATAAAGTAAATTTGCAATTTTTGTTGTTGTTAAAGTAATGAACTTTAAGTCCTGAATACAAAGCGTTATGTTTGGAACAAATCCAACACAACACATCACTGAGTACCACTCTTCATATTTTCAAACATGGTGGTGGCTGCATCATGTTATGGGTATGATTGTCATCGGCAAGGAATAGAGAGTTTTTTTTAGGATAAAAATAAACGTAATAGAGCTAAGCACAGCCAAAATCCTAGAGGAAAATGTCTGCTTTCTAACAGACTCTGGGAGACAAATTCACATTTCAGCAGGACAATAACCTAAAACACAAGGCCAAATATACACTGGAGTTGCTTACCAAGATGACATTGAATGTTGCTGAGTGGCCTAGTTAACGTTTTGACTTTAATTTTGACGGCTTAAACATCTATGTCTAGATATGATCAATAACCAACTTGACAGAGCTTGAAGAATTTAAAATTGTACAATCCAGGTATGCAAAGCTTTTAGAGTCTTACCCAGAAAAACACTGCTGTAATCGCTGCCAAAGGTGATTCTAACATGTATTGACTCAGGGGTGTGAATACTTATGTAAATAATATATTTCTGTATTTCATTTTCAATTCATTAGAAAAAATGTCTAAAAACATGTTTTCACTTTGTCATTATGGGGTATTGTGTGTAGATGGGTGAGGATTATTTTTTTCGAATCCATTTTGAATTCCAGCTGTAACAACATATTTTTTTATTTATTTTACCTTTATTTAACTAGGCAAGTCAGTTGAGAACAAATTCTTATTTACAATGACGACCTAGGAACGGTGGGTTAACTGCCTTGTTCAGGGGTAGAACGACAGATGATTTGTACCTTGTCAGCTCAAGGATTCGATCTAGTAACCTTTCAGTTACTGGCCCAACACTCTAACCACTAGGCTACCTACCGCCCCCCAAGACTAACTTAATGTGAAATAAGTCAAGGGGTATGAATACTTTCTGAAAGCACTATATGTGTGTATGTTGTATGTATAGGCCTAATGTACCAGGTCTCTATTGAAAAATGTATTTCTATCTCAACGAGACAAACCTGGTTCAATAAAGGTTCAATCAAGAAGGCCTGAATGTGAACGGGTTACACATATATTTATTTATTTATGTATAGGCCTAAATGTGGATAGGTTACACATATATTTATTTATTTATTTATTTATGTATAGGCCTAAATGTGGATAGGTTACACATATATTTATTTATTTATGTATAGGCCTAAATGTGGATAGGTTACACATATATTTATTTATTTATGTATAGGCCTAAATGTGGATAGGTTACACATATATTTATTTATTTATGTATAGGCCTAAATGTGGATAGGTTACACATATATTTATTTATGTATAGGCCTAAATGTGGATAGGTTACACATATATTTATTTATTTATGTATAGGCCTAAATGTGGATAGGTTACACATATATTTATTTATTTATTTATTTATGTATAGGCCTAAATGTGGATAGGTTACACATATATTTATTTATTTATTTATGTATAGGCCTAAATGTGGATAGGTTACACATATATTTATTTATTTATGTATAGGCCTAAATGTGGATAGGTTACACATATATTTATTTATGTATAGGCCTAAATGTGGATAGGTTACACATATATTTATTTTATTTATTTATGTATAGGCCTAAATGTGGATAGGTTACACATATATTTATTTATTTATGTATAGGCCTAAATGTGGATAGGTTACACATATATTTATTTATTTATTTATTTATTTATGTATAGGCCTAAATGTGGATAGGTTACACATATATTTATTTATTTATGTATAGGCCTAAATGTGGATAGGTTACACATATATTTATTTATTTATGTATAGGCCTAAATGTGGATAGGTTACATATATTTATTTATTATTTATTTATGTATAGGCCTAAATGTGGATAGGTTACACATATATTTATTTATTTATTTATGTATAGGCCTAAATGTGGATAGGTTACATATATTTATTTATTTATTTATGTATAGGCCTAAATGTGGATAGGTTACACATATATTTATTTATTTATGTATAGGCCTAAATGTGGATAGGTTACACATATATTTATTTATTTATGTATAGGCCTAAATGTGGATAGGTTACACATATATTTATTTATTTATGTATAGGCCTAAATGTGGATAGGTTACACATATATTTATTTATTTATGTATAGGCCTAAATGTGGATAGGTTACACATATATTTATTTATTTATGTATAGGCCTAAATGTGGATAGGTTACACATATATTTATTTATGTATAGGCCTAAATGTGGATAGGTTACACATATATTAATTTATTTATGTATAGGCCTAAATGTGGATAGGTTACACATATATTTATTTATTTATGTATAGGCCTAAATGTGGATAGGTTACACATATATTTATTTATTCATGTATAGGCCTAAATGTGGATAGGTTACACATATATTTATTTATTTATGTATAGGCCTAAATGTGGATAGGTTACACATATATTTATTTATTTATGTATAGGCCTAAATGTGGATAGGTTACACATATATTTATTTATTTATGTATAGGCCTAAATGTGGATAGGTTACACGTGACAAAATGTTATATGTATAGGCCTAAATGTGGATAGGTTACACGTGACAAAATGTTTTTTGTATAGGCCTAAATGTGGATGGGTAACAAGACACAACGTGTTATTTGTTTCGCTATGGGGTCAGGGGGTTAGAGTGTGGCCGTTGTAAATGCATACGATGGGTATCCAGTAAAGTCCATCATGTGTAGCAAAGCGGATGGATCTGCGAGCCCAGTGGGTTTGTTCATAATAGTCTTGACTACCTGTGTGAGTCAGTGAGGTCACATGGAGGTGCCTGCCATTCATTTTTTTATTTTTTTTATTTCACCTTTATTTAACCAGGTAGGCTAGTTGAGAACAAGTTCTCATTTGCAACTGCGACCTGGCCAAGATAAAGCATAGCAGTGTGAACAGACAACACAGAGTTACACATGGAGTAAACAATTAACAAGTCAATAACACAGTAGAAAAAAGGGGAGTCTATATACATTGTGTGCAAAAGGCATGAGGAGGTAGGCGAATAATTACAATTTTGCAGATTAACACTGGAGTGATAAATGATCAGATGGTCATGTACAGGTAGAGATATTGTTGTGCAAAAGAGCAGAAAAGTAAATAAATAAAAACAGTATGGAGATGAGGTAGGTAAAAATGGGTGGGCTATTTACCGATAGACTATGTACAGCTGCAGCGATCGGTTAGCTGCTCAGATAGCAGATGTTTGAAGTTGGTGAGGGAGATAAAAGTCTCCAACTTCAGCGATTTTTGCAATTCGTTCCAGTCACAGGCAGCAGAGAACTGGAACGAAAGGCGGCCAAATGAGGTGTTGGCTTTAGGGATGATCAGTGAGATACACCTGCTGGAGTGCGTGCTACGGATGGGTGTTGCCATCGTGACCAGTGAACTGAGATAAGGCGGAGCTTTACCTAGCATGGACTTGTAGATGACCTGGAGCCAGTGGGTCTGGCGACGAATATGTAGCGAGGGCCAGCCGACTAGAGCATACAGGTCGCAGTGGTGGGTGGTATAAGGTGCTTTAGTGACAAAACGGATGGCACTGTGATAAACTGCATCCAGTTTGCTGAGTAGAGTGTTGGAAGCAATTTTGTAGATGACATCGCCGAAGTCGAGGATCGGTAGGATAGTCAGTTTTACTAGGGTAAGCTGCCGCAGTCATCCCCCCTTCAACTGACGGGTTGAGGTCAATGTCGATTAGACCGGGCCAGGTCGATTAGAAAGGCCTGCTCACAGAAGTGTTTTAGGGAGCGTTTGACAGTGATGAGGGGTGGTCGTTTGACTGCGGCTCCGTAGCGGATACAGGCAATGAGGCAGTGATCGCTGAGATCCTGGTTGAAGACAGCGGAGGTGTATTTGGAGGGCCAGTTGGTCAGGATGACGTCTATGAGGGTGCCCTTGTTTACAGATTTAGCGTTGTACCTGGTGGGTTCCTTGATGATTTGTGTGAGATTGAGGGCATCTAGCTTAGATTGTAGGACTGCCGGGGTATTAAGCATATCCCAGTTTAGGTCACCTAACATCAGAGCCTCACATTCACCTGCCTCCTGCTCCCACTTTGTGCAAGGTGAAAGAAAGATATCGAGCTACGGGTAGACAAACAGATGTGGCTTGTGGGGGACTAGAGACGTGTACAGGTCTAGATCAGTGGAAAAGGACAGGCTGGTTAGAGTCAATGATGTATGTCCATGGTTAGTGATCAGATGACATTATCCCATATACAATAACCGCAAAAAGCTTGTATCATGGTCATAAGAAACCCAGATAAGATGCCTGGGATATGCTGATGAGATACTGTGGTATGTAAACATCTTATGCCATTTACTGTTGTTTTTCAGGCTCCGTTTTGCAAATCATGGGTGTTGTGCATTCTATGGTGTTGTGCATTCTATAGTGTTGTGCATTCTATGGTGTTGTGCATTCTATTGTGTTGTGTGATGATCTTTTTATCTGATTATCAAACAAATCACTGAACAAAGTAGGCTACCTGCGCAGTTCCATCCACCATTAATAATTCCATAATAATTTTGCCTACTATAATTAATTTACTATATTTTAAATCAAGCTTCTGCTTAAAATGTCTGACATTTGGTAGGCCATTTATTTGTAAACCATAGTTTGATAGCCTAGATGCAGCTTTGCCTCTGTCATAACTTGTTGCCCCAGAACACTAAATAAAGTAGTGCTCACCAGAATAATCCCTTATATCAATAGAATGAATGCATTAATCTAGTTAACACCAGTAAAGTTGTTTGGTTTAGGAACCGGGAAGAAAACCCAATAACTCCAACACAGTGGAAAGATTGGTCCAGTGCAGAATGTCCAAATGCAATCAGTTTGACTGGTTTTAAGGAAAGGAAAAGCTGAGAAAATGACTAAACAAGTTTCTGATAAGAATTCAGTTCGTCTTGGCTGCATATTTTATGTGGTTGAAATACTGACTGTCTGCTTGCATAACAGTGTCAAAGACAAAACATTACACGCACATTTTCTCAAATAATGCTGAAAGAAAGAAATCAGACTTTTCCACTCCTGTTCCAGAAACAAAATTAACATTTGTTGTCTAATTTTACTGCAAGAAATGCATAATTCTGCAGAGTTAATATTTTATTACTCTACATGTGAGAGGTTATAGGCCTACAGTCAGTGTCCAGATTTCAGTTACTATTCTATTTAACCCATATGAACTTAAAATGAGGAATATTCAGTTTTTATTCATGGAAACTGGGATATTTGTGAGCGGGATATCAAAGGTGCATGTAAACAGCTTATCCTGAACAAGACCTTAAGCGGGATACAGTGGCTTATCCTGAACAAGACCTTAAGCGGGATACAGTGGCTTATCCTGAATAAGACCTTAAGCGGGATACAGTGGCTTATCCTGAACAAGACCTTAAGCGGGATACAGTGGCTTATCCTGAACAAGACCTTAAGCGGGATACAGTGGCTTATCCTGAACAAGACCTTAAGCGGGATATGAGCTACTATCTGGAATACTATCCGGAATACGCATGTAAACATGGTCAATGCTGCCTAGTCAAGTTGTGGTCAGAGTGCGGTCTGGTCTTCTCTCACCTTTCATGAGCGGGGAAGGTTCCAGCACGGTCAGGAGGGAGCTCTGGAACACCATACTGACAGTCCGCATCACAAACACACGCCTCATCAGAGAGCCAATACTGTGGAGACACACAAGACAGACAACCAGTCACAAATGCCATTTGACACACACACAGGCAAAGAATACTGTGTAGTATGTGTATGCTAACAAAAACCACACCATATTTCCTTCTACAGTAGCACACACACCCACACTCCAGGGTTTCCATTAGGAAACTGGCAGCATTTTCATTTACTGGACATTTGAGAATTTTCTCCCCAATTTCGTGGTATTTTTACAGTTTTGTCCCATCACTGCCACTCACGTACGGACTCGTGAGAGGCGAAGGTCGAGAGCCGTGCGTCCTCCGAAACACAACCCAGCCAAGCCACAATGCTTCTTGACACAATGCCCGCTTAACCCGGAAGCCAACCAGACCAATGTGTTGGAGGAAACACTGTACACCTGGCAACCGTGTCAGCATGCATTGCGCCCGGCCCGCCACAGGAGTCACTAGTACGCGAAGGGACAAGAACATCCCTGCCGGCCAAATCCTCCCCTAACCCGGACGACGCTGGGCCAATTGTGCGCCGCCCCATGGGTCTCCCGGTCGCGGCCGGCAGCGACAGAGCCTGGACTCGAACCCAGGATCTCTCGTGGCACAGCTAGCACTGTGATACCTGACATTTGAGAAATGTACCAGACCCATACGCATTTGGTGCGTAACATGATCAGGTCGTCCACCCACGGTATTCAGAATGAAAGAAATCACATTTAAATTATAGTAATTCATCTTAACAAATCATGAACCTCAAGGATGAAGCGGTGTGGGTCCTTCTTGCCGAATTCCATTTAAAGATGTTAGAATAACTACCACATTTACTTTTTCTCAGCCAACAAGACGAGTAATGAACAACCAAACCACAAGCCTATGTCAATCTACTAACCCCAATTTGTTAGTTGTTTAGGCACTGTACTCCAGCACTTTGAATTTGAAATTATACAATGTCTATGAAGTTAAAGTGTAGACTGTCAGCTTAATTTGAATGTATTTTCATCCATATCAGGTGAACCGTTTAAAAATGAATGGTAAATAATGTAATCATTGCGTGCTAGGAATATGGGACTACTTTAATACACATAAGTGAATTTGTCCCAATACTTGTTGTCCCCTAAAATGAAGGGACTATGTACAAAAAGTGCTGTAATTTCTAAACGGTTCAAGGTAGCAGGTAGCACTGAAGCCTACCTGCCATTATAGGCACTTAGAATGGCGAATGGGAAGTGCACTTCCAATACCAGTTGAGAAATAAAAATAGTAGCTCTTTTTTATCATGCTATCAAAATTGTTTTTAACACAAGATTTCAGTTAGAATTGTTGCGCAATGATTGGGCTTATAAAAGCTTATAAAAGCACATTTATGACATCTATACCATCTGACAAGGACATTACCACATGGACATTACCATTACCACTATACTTATATCTGATACCAAATAGCATCTGTCCATTCTGTCAGTCTTTACGTCTACAGGCTCTACAACACCTCTCTCATTTCTCCTTCTTTACCCTTTCCAACAGAAAACCAATCTGCTATCATACACATGCTAAAGACATTGTTCCCCTCATTTTTTATTCTCTCCTTCTCAATGACACTCTTTCAAATCTGGCTCTCTAAGGAGTTGCAGTAGTGATGGGGTGAGAGGAGAACCTGCCTCGCTACTGACACCTCACACGGGCTGGTCTGCGATACCATATAGGCTCTCGGGGATCTGTGTGAGGCGGTCAGTCTCTGGCCACTCAGACGTTTCTGATGGGGCCCAGGAGAAATGTTCAAATTTGATTTGAGAGCATTGAGATGGCTTGGTGGATTGGCTTTGTGTAGTGTGTGTATGTGTGCTTGCGTGTTGGGAGGTGGGGGAGAGTGGTGGTGAGTCATTCTGTGGGAATCTGGACTGGGTGTACAGTGTCAGGTGAACGCAACTCTGTGTGTGAAAATGTGACAATTCTGCCCGAGTCCTAATGAAGATCAAAACTATGAAATAACACATATGGAATCATGTAGTAACCAAAACAAGTGTTAAACAAATCTAAATATGTTTCATATTTGAGATTCTTCAAATAGCCACCCTTTGCCTTGATGACAGCTTTGCACACTCTTGGCATTCTCACAACCAGCTTCATGAGGTAGTCACCTGGAATGCATTTCAATTAACAGGTGTGCCGTCTCAAAAAGTTAGACAGGAAGAAAGAGTAGAAGTACCCCAAAAATTTGACAGCGCTTTTGTGAAAGAGATTCCAAACAACATTGTTTTTGGTCATATTTCTTTAAGGGTAGTGTGACAAAAACCTGGGAGCCAGCATCAGAGACCATATGGAGATGTAATTAAAACAGGACAGACCACAGACTTCTGCAGACGTTTTATAGAAAGACAAGATATTGGTATTCTCTTCATATAGGGCCTATTTCAGCTCGATGCTAATGCTTATCATTAACCAATCTAGCTTTGTGAGCGCTAGCAATGAATAAGGTGATGTACACTACATGACCAAAAGTATGTGAACACCTGCACTTCGAACATCTCATTCCAAAATCATGACCATTAATATGGAGTTGGTCCCCCTTTGCTGCTATAACAGCCTCTACTCTTCTGGGAAGGCTTTCCACTAGATGTTAGAACATTGCTGTGGGAACTTGTTTCTATTCAGCCACAAGATAATTAGTGAGGTCGGGCACTGATGTTGGGCGATTAGGCCTGGCTCGCAGTCGGCATTCCAATTCATCTCAAAGGTGTTTGATGGGGTTGAGATCAGCGCTCTGTGCAGGCCAGTCAAATTCTTCAACACCGATCTTGACAAACCATTTTGCTTTGTGCACGAGGGCATTGTCATGCTGAAACAAGAATGGGCCTTCCCCAAACTGTTGCCACAAAATTGGAAGGACAGAATCGTCTAGAATGTCATTGTATGCTGTAGCGTTGTTGCTCCTAGATGTTTCCACTTCACAATAACAGCACTTATAGTTGACCTGGCAGCTCTAGCAGGGCAGAAATTTGATGAACTGACTTGTTGGAAAGGAAGCATCCTATGAAGGTGCAACATTGAAAGTCTTCAGTAAGGACAATCTACTGTCAATGATTGTCTATGGAGATTGAATGGCTGTGTGCTCAATTTTATACACCTGTCAGCAACAGGTGTGGCTGAAATAGCCAAATCCAATAATTTGAAGGGGTGTCCACATACTTTTGTATATATAATGTATGTCTCATGCCAATGGGAAAATGCTTACATATTGTTGTTATTTATAGATTGCATTACATCACATGTATTGTTTTATGCATTGGAGGTTGAGTTAGGGTAGTGTATGTGCTGCAATGGCAGTTGGTGAAAATGTAAGGTTATCTCTAGAGCTGAGGCATCCCTGCTTTGTTGTGCAGCTGCTGCCTTTCCAAACGTATGTTCTGCTTCCGTTTGCTAGGAACTTCAATATTATTCTTAGAAAATAAGATGACGTCAAGGAGAGTCTATAGGAGTGACATTTTTCACGAGCAAATGGCGCTGCTGCAGATTATAATGACTTTTAGGCTAAAGTCTGATCTGTGATCTCTCTCAAAAATAACACATTTAGTTCACTTCATGTTAGGTCAATAGAAATAGTTGAGTATTGGTGAATGCTTTGAATTATCAGCTGTAGAACACAGAAGACCTAGTGTTGCTGCTGGGGCCTGTCTCCTTGCCTCACTGGAGGCTACAAAGCATCTCCCCATGCTGTTCTCCTACCACACACAGAGGGCTATAGACACACACACACACACACACACACACACACACACACACACACACACACACACACACACACACTGTGCCACAGAAAGGGACACTAACAATGGGGGACAGGAGGTGATGGGGTGACGAACGCTAACAGTAACAGGAGAGTGCTCTGTGCCACAGAAAGGACACTAAAATGGGCACTATAGACAGTGTTGCTTCTGAACGCTAACAGGAGAGTGCTGCCTCTCTGAACGCTAACAGGAGAGTGCTGCCTCTGAACGCTAACAGGAGAGTGCTGCCTCTGAACGCTAACAGGAGAGTGCTGCCTCTGAACGCTAACAGGAGAGTGCTGCCTCTGAACACTAACAAGAGAGTGCTGCCTCTGAACGTTAACAGGAGAGTGCTGCCTCTGAACGCTAACCGGAGAGTGCTGCCTCTGAACGCTAACAGGAGAGTGCTGCCTCTGAACGTTAACAGGAGAGTGCTGCCTCTGAACATTAACAGGAGAGTGCTGCCTCTGAAAGCTAACAGGAGAGTGCTGCCTCTGAACGCTAACAGGAGAGTGCTGCCTCTGAACGCTAACAGGAGAGTGCTGCCTCTGAACGCTAACAGGAGAGTGCTGCCTCTGAACGCTAACAGGAGAGTGCTGCCTCTGAACACTAACAGGAGAGTGCTGCCTCTGAACGTTAACAGGAGAGTGCTGCCTCTGAACGCTAACAGGAGAGTGCTGCCTCTGAACGCTAACAGGAGAGTGTCTGCCTCTGAACGCTAACAGGAGAGTGCTGCCTCTGAACGCTAACAGGAGAGTGCTGCCTCTGAACGCTAACAGGAGAGTGCTGCCTCTGAACGCTAACAGGAGAGTGCTGCCTCTGAACGCTAACAGGAGAGTGCTGCCTCTGAACGCTAACAGGAGAGTGCTGCCTCTGAACGCTAACAGGAGAGTGCTGCCTCTGAACGCTAACAGGAGAGTGCTGCCTCTGAACGCTAACAGGAGAGTGCTGCCTCTGAACGCTAACAGGAGAGTGCTGCCTCTGAACGCTAACAGGAGAGTGCTGCCTCTGAACGCTAACAGGAGAGTGCTGCCTCTGAACGCTAACAGGAGAGTGCTGCCTCTGAACGCTAACAGGAGAGTGCTGCCTCTGAACGCTAACAGGAGAGTGCTGCCTCTGAACGCTAACAGGAGAGTGCTGCCTCTGAACGCTAACAGGAGAGTGCTGCCTCTGAACACTAACAGGAGAGTGCTGCCTCTGAACGCTAACAGGAGAGTGCTGCCTCTGAACGCTAACAGGAGAGTGCTGCCTCTGAACGCTAACAGGAGAGTGCTGCCTCTGAACGCTAACAGGAGAGTGCTGCCTCTGAACGCTAACAGGAGAGTGCTGCCTCTGAACGCTAACAGGAGAGTGCTGCCCTCTGAACGCTAACAGGAGAGTGCTGCCTCTGAACGCTAACAGGAGAGTGCTGCCTCTGAACGCTAACAGGAGAGTGCTGCCTCTGAACGCTAACAGGAGAGTGCTGCCTCTGAACGCTAACAGGAGAGTGCTGCCTCTGAACGCTACCTGAACTGGGAGAGCAGCAGGCCACCGAGGGAGGAGCCACAGATTGAGAAGCACATGGCGATCATGCCGTTCCAGAACCCCAGCTCCCGGGCTGTCATGTGATGGTCCAAAAGGAAGAGAGGGAACATGGTCACCGCACCCTGCTCACCTGTGGATAGAGACAGAGAGAGAGGACAAACCAGTTGGAGTTCAGGTTAGACAAGAGAGAGTTAGACTCTAAACACAAATCTGTTCATCTGTAGTTTTAGTCATTTTATCTACAACATAGCCAAGAGTCAACTACGATGGATTAGCCATTGTTGGAAATAAACATACTCAAAAACACCCACAATCCACCTTCCTGTGACAGAGCTAGTTAAAGGAAAACAGGAAGAAGAAAACAATAGTGGATGTATGACAACTCCAACTTTCAAGCAGTTACCTTTAATAGACTGGACAATGTTATATTGGTGCTTTCTTAATCTAACAACATACACTATTCCTAGATAGTATCAATAATAGATGTAAAAAAAAAAAGTAAACTATGAATATCCTGCGTCATTTTTCAAAAGGGCCTAATGTAAAACTTCCTCAGATAACACAAGCCTCAGTCACAGAGCTTTCTGGTGAAATAAAAGTTTGTCAGTGAGACAATAGTGCCTCTGTCGCTGTGTGGTTTCGAAGGCGGGACAATTTTCTGCCCGAACGACGCTGTAAAATATTCAGCGCTGCCGCCATTATTAATGGAGAGTGACTTCACAAAGACAGGGAGACGGAGTGCTGAGTGACAGCTCAGAGACTGCTGTCAAAGAGACGACACACTCACACACCACACACTTGGCCAGAAGAAAAACAACAATAGAGAGAGAATCTTTCACATGAAATGGAGAAGGATATCAAAAGGAGATCTTAGAGAAGACGCTGAAAACCTCCTGGCACACGGGAACGCTACGACAACGCACACGTTATGCCAGCGCTATGTGACAGCCAAGCTAAATGTATGGCAGGAGAATGAGAGGGATAAACAGAGGCTGCTGTGATGACATATTCATTCAGCGTCTATAATCTATGTTCCAAGGCAGCACTAACATAAACAGCTATCAGCTACTGTATTACTCACTACTTCCCACCATCACCGGTTGAAACCTGGGGAACTTTTTATCATCCAACAGGGTAGATAGTTTGAGGCAAGACATTACTTAAATGGACAATCTGCCATTGCTACATCCATTTTTTTAAACTTTGAAATGATTGATATACACCCATTGATTCTTGAAGAATATATACTGAGTGTACAAAACATGAGGAACACATACCTAATATTGAGTTGCACCGCATTTTGCCCTCAGAACAGCCTCAATTTGTCAGAGCATGGACTCTACAAGGTGTCGAAAGTATTTCACAGGGATGCTGGCCCATGTTGACTACAATGCTCCCCACAATTGTGTCAAGTTGGCTGGATGTCCTTTGGGTGGTTGACCATTCTTGATACACATGGGAAACTGTTGAGCGTGAAAAACCCTCAAACCGGGGCGCCTGGCACCTATTTCCATTCCCTGTTCAAAGGCACTTAAATCTTTGTTTTTGCCTATTCAACCTCTGAATGGCACATATACACAATCCATGTCTCAAGGCTTAAAAATCCTTTTTTAACCTGTCTCCTCCCCTTCATATACACTGATTTGAAGTGGATTTAACAAGTGATATCAATAAGAGATCATAGCTTTCACGTGGATTCACCTGGTCAGTCTGTCATGGAAAGAGCAGTTGTTCCTAATGTTTTGTACACTCAGTGTAGTTCAAATGCCTCATGAGCTTAGTTAAATTATTTTACTCCATCAAAACCCCAAATATACATTTGTTTTACTCATTTGTTTGTAAACAGTGTAGGTCTTATTGTAAACAAACACTGCAACAAAATAGCCTAAAATATGGTTAGAACTATAATTTTGATGTCATATTTCATTTTTACATTTTAGTCATTAAGCAAATGCTCTTATCCAGAGTGACTTACAGTTAGTGCATTCATCTTAAGATAGCTAGGTGGGACAACCACAACCACATATCACAGTTATAGTAAGTACATTTAAGTACATTTTTCCTCAATAAAGTAGCTATCAGCAAAGTTAGTAAGGGAAGAAAAGTGTTAGTTCACAAAATGCATTTTTATGCAGGGGGGTGCTCTGCTGTTCTAGCTTTAGGGGGAAGCCAGTTCCACCATCGGGTTGTGCAAGGGAAGAGAAGAGCTTGGACTGGGCTGAGCAGGAGCTGGAGACCAGAGGTGCTCGGGTTGGGGTGTAGGGTTTGAGCATAGCCTGAAGGTAGGGAGGGGCAGTTGGTCACTCATGGGATGGTCAGTCCTAGCTCTGTCTATGAATTTGAGAGTGGTTACATTCCTCCAACCCCATCCCTGAGATATTTACCAAAACACTGGGTGGGGTTACACCTTTGTGGTTGTTTGTTCAACAGATTGTTCTTTTAAAGCCTTTATGATGTCTAATAAACCGCAGGCTGCTGTTGCACATGGAAACCATGTGTTTGATGTATTTGATACCAATCCACTCATTCCACTCCAGCCATTACCACAAGCCCTGTCCTCTCCAATTAAGGTGCCACCAACCTCCTATGCTTGATTATTTACCAGTGGTTCTGTGTCTCTACAGCATTCAGTGCTCCCACTGCTTCAAACTCATTATTTCTTTAAAAGGGGAGTGCAGACAAACACAACAAGGCTGATTATTCAATTCTATAAATATTCGCAAAGCAACAATTGTCCATTTCAGTGGGGATTTCATTAGGCATCCACAAAGAAGAAACTAGTAGAGAGGGGAGTATGGGAGAAAGATAGAGAGACAGAGAGTGGGAGAAAGACAGAGACAGAGAGAGGGAGAGAGACAGAGGGGGATAAAGACAGATAGAGGGAGAATGACAGAGAGACAGAGAGAGAGAATGACAGAGAGACAGATAGAGGGAGAATGACAGAGAGACAGATAGAGAGAGAATGACAGAGAGACAGAGAGAGGGAGAGAGACAGAGGGGGATAAAGACAGATAGAGGGAGAATGACAGAGAGACAGAGAGAGAGAATGACAGAGAGACAGATAGAGGGAGAATGACAGAGAGACAGATAGAGAGAGAGAATGACAGAGAGAGAGGGGGATAAAGACAGAGAGAGAGAGAGAGAGAGAGAATGACAGAGACAGAGAGAGGGAGAGAGACAGAGAGAGAGAGAATGACAGAGAGACAGAGAGAGGGAGAATGACAGAGAGACAGATAGAGAGAGAATGACAGAGACAGAGAGAGGGAGGATGACAGAGAGACAGAGGGGGATAAAGACAGACAGAGAGAGGGAGAATGACAGAGAGACAGAGAGAGGGAGAATGATAGAGAGACAGATAGAGAGAGAGAATGACAGAGAGACAGAGAGAGGGAGAATGACAGAGACAGATAGAGAGAGAGAATGACAGAGACAGATAGAGAGAGAGAATGACAGAGAGACAGAGAGAGGGAGAATAACAGAGACAGAGAGAGAGAGAGAATGACAGAGAGACAGAGAGAGAGGGAGAATGACAGAGAGACAGAGAGAGGGAGAACGACAGAGAGACAGAGAGAGGGAGAACGACAGAGACAGAAAATGAGACAAGGTGGAGAGAAAAATAATGGATAAGAGAGAAAGACAGAGAGAGAGAGGGGTAAGGGAGAAACATGAACAGACAGAGAGAGAGGGGTAAGGGAGAAACATGAACAGAGAGAGAGAGAGAGAGAGAGAGGGGCAGGGGAGAAACATGAACAGAGAGAGAGAGAGAGAGAGAGAGAGAGAGAGAGAGGGGTAAGGGAGAAACATGAACAGACAGAAAGAGAGGGGTAAGGGAGAAACATGAACAGAGAGAGAGAGAGAGAGAGGGGTAAGGGAGAAACATGAACAGACAGAGAAAGAGGAGTAAGGGAGGAACATGAACCGACAGAGAGATAGAGGGGTAAGGGAGAAACATGAACAGACAGACAGAGAGAGGGGTAAGGGAGAAACATGAACAGACAGAGAGAGGGGTAAGGGAGAGAGATAGTGAGAATGATTTATGGAGAGAGACTGGGTTTATAGAGGAGGAGGGATGCAGAAAAAGGGGCAAAATGTGGAAGAATGAGACTGAGGAGAATGAGGAATTTGGTAAAGGAGGGGTGATGGGGAGAGTAGGGCTGACAGGTTGCTGATGGGAAACGAGGTGTTTGTGCATGAGTAAGAAAGAAAGAAAGAAAGAAAGAAAGAAAGAAAGAAAGAAAGAAAGAAAGAAAGAAAGAAAGAAAGAAAGAAAGAAAGAAAGAAAGAAAGAAAGAAAGAAAGAAAGAAAGAAAGAAAGAAAGAAAGAGAGAACAGGATGAGGGATCAGCATGAGAGTCAATTAGGACACAGAATGGTTGGTCGGGTAACAGAGTGATCACATGAAGCTCAGACACTAGAGGCCAGGATCAGATGGGATCACGAGGACACTTAGGAGAAAACAAGACACAAAACACACCCTGGGAACAAGACAGAGAGAGAGGCCCAGTAAATCAGTAAGCTACAGTTCTACGTACACCTTCCATTGACACACACACACACACACACACACACACACACACACACACACACACAACAGCAACACACTAACAGCAATCCCTACAGGTGTGCACTTTGAAGGGTGTCACAGAGTTTGTTGAACCCCTAAGGAACTAGGCTGAAGCATGGGAAAAAAACTTGAACCCCACCCACCCTACCCAGATGGGTCACTTTGCTAAAATGCTCTTACATTACCAACTATGTTTTACTCCCATAACCACATGAACTATAACTGTCCTCGCTAACCTTTCTACAGAAAGCTGTTGCACTACAGAGCTCCATAGCACCAGGAGATCTACACCATTCCACCAATCAGGGGTCCTAACATTCCATGTAGGACTGGGCGATATGGCCAAAATAACATATCACAATATATTTCTCATTCTTTTGACTGCCTGGCAGTGTTTGACGGTATCCTATGTTTCTGAATAATACAAGCTATAAATATGTTTATGACTAGTGCATAACCCTAGGATGGCAACAGATTAATTCTAATTGGTTTAATGGTCTTTCTCCTTCCTGATTGCTTATTACTCAACCAAACTAGGACAAATCTGACTTTTCATTTATTTAGCACTGTATCAACATATCGTTATAGACGATTTTATAAAAATCCATACCGGTATACCTTGAAATATGATATATCACCCAGCCCTAACTACATGTTACCAGTGTATTGACCAATGATTGATATCTATGCTGTTGACAAAGTAAACAAACACTGACTATGCAATCTAGGGGAGCAGTGTTATGGACAACCAAACAGGGTCACTGGTTGGTTTGGCTCCAGTATTGAAAAAGTCCTGTTATATCGTCCCAATACTGTCCTCTCCCTTTAGGCCTCTTTGCCTTTATCCATCGCTCTCTGTCTCCCTCTGGGCACCATGTGGTGGTTCTTCATTTATTCATCCCCCCTTCAGCCTCCCAGCCGTCCTCCTTTCTCCCTCTGGAAAATTAACCCACATCCCCCCCACACCGCTCTCTCCCCCCACTTCCCAGGCCCCCTCTCTCTCACCCATGCTCTGCCATCCTCTCTCCCATGTCTCACAGTCTATCCAGTATGGCTGTGCATGGCAGAGGTTGGCGGTTTCCCATAGCAGGAAAATAATCCTGCAACAACAGGACATTTAAATTATTGCGTGGATTATAATTAATGGATTTTTTTCTTAGTGCAAATCAAGTATGACATTTAAAGTGGAAATTACCTGCAACAACAGGGTGATCAAATTAAGATCTTACATCTGTAGATGTTGGCCCCAAGTTAACCACTGACTGATACAGGGTCAGTTTTTCTCTGTTTGATTAGTGGTTAAGGTTATTATTGTAGGGTAGGTTAATCTGATCCTAGATCAGTGGGTACTAAACCCAATAAGAGCAGCGCTATCACTTTCCCATCTACCAATACTAGCCCATCCCTCCATCAGTGTTCCCCGGACTACAATACACAGGTTCATTCTCCTTCTATCCCTTTTGCCCCCGACTCTCTCTCTGGGATTCTGCCCAGACAGCAAGTCCCATGTCCGCGACCTCAAATGATACAGGGGTCATCCAAACGGCTCCCTCTCATTGGTTGTGCGGTTCTACACAGAGCAAACTCGCTGTGTTCATTAAGAGTGAGTGGGAGAGGGGTCTGAGATGAGTGTGTTTGTGTGTTGGGGGAGGGGGAGTTTAAGGCAGACCTTTCACTCTAAAATCTCACACACAAACAGTCTCACATTCACACGGATTGTTGAGTTTCACCCAACAGTTGCACACAAACAGTCTGACCTTTTTATTCTGAAATAAAGAGCGGACAACTAAGCTGGTTATTTGTAAATGCTGATTATATTAGATATGATTATTATGTTAATATTGATAACATCATGAGGATGAGGATGTTAACGATCATTTCATGAGGATGTTAACGATAATGGCGATGATGAAAATTATTGCTATGGAGATGGTGACAGTGGTGATGATGACAATACTGGTGAACCCCTCAAACGAACTGTCTTACTCTCCTGTCTAGTGTCTGCCTGGGATCATCCAATTACTGTGCCACCCTAACACACTCTCTCTCAAACACACACGAACACATACAGGAAAAACAATGGCACACACATTCACAAAGAAGCACATGTATGCAAATGTATATAGACCATGTTTTCCCAACACCCAAACAAACACACCAGTGTGACGCTGCGTCTTCCATTTCAATTTCCATGAAAAAAACACCAGACATACAGACACACTAATCCTTACATAATCCCCTCCTGCTGCCAGACACCAAACTCTGTTCCTACCAATTCTCGCTCACACACACATACATACACACGCTGCATAACACCAAACTCTGTTCCTACCAATTCTCGCTCACACACACATACATACACACGCTGCTTAACACCAAACTCTGTTCCTACCAATTCTCGCTCACACACACATACATACACACGCTGCTTAACACCAAACTGTGTTCCTACCAATTCTCGCTCACACACACATACATACACACACACACACACATACACTCACACACACATACATACACACACACACGCTGCTTAACACCAAACTGTGGTCCTACCAATTCTCGCTCACACACACATACATACACATGCTGCTTAACACCAAACTGTGTTCCTACCAATTCTCACTCACACACACATACATACACACACACACACACACACTCACACACACATACATACACACACACACACACACACGCTGCTTAACACCAAACTGTGTTCCTACCCATTCTCGCTCACACACACATACATACACACACACACAAACACACACACACACACACACACACACACACACACACACACACACACACACACACACACACACACACACACACACACACACATACACATGCTACTTAACACCAAACTCTATTCCTACCAATTCTCGCTCACACACACATACATACACACACACACACACACACACACACACACACACACACACACACACACACATACACATGCTACTTAACACCAAACTCTATTCCTACCAATTCTCACACACACACACACACACACACACACACACACACACACACACACACACACACACACACACACACACACACTCACACACACACACAAACTGTGTTCACAAACGTTTTCTCTTGCAAATATAAACTTGGAGACAAATACATTTTTTAAAGGACAACATTCCTAACATCTCACTAGCCCTAATATATACCTGTTACTTTGTACATAAATGCTATTCACAGAGTTCAAAATGTCATATTTTCTAAAAAAAAATGGAATGTTAAGTAGGTTCTGGACTCATTACCAAGTCCCTGGGAATAACACACTAATTCCCTTTATTCATCAACAGAACAGATGATCAGTCTAGATCAGGGTCATCGTTAGTTACCCCAGACACAAATGTTATTTTAAACCTAACCTTAACCTTACCATACTGCTAACTTTATGCCTAACCTTAAATTAAGACCAAAAAGTACATTTTTACAATATAGCCCTTTTTTAACTTTGTGGCTGTAGTAAATAGTTCAGGGCAACAGTGGTAAGAAATGAGACCACAGCTGAATGGAGAAAATATGATGCTGTCTTGCTTACTGTCTTGCTTACTTACATTTATACATTTTAGTCATTTCGCACACGGTATTAACCAGAGCGACTTACAGGGGCAATTAGGGTTAAGTACCTTGCTCAAGAGCACAAACAGATTTTATTTTTCACCTTGTCAGCTCAGATATTTGAACAAGCGACCGTTCGGTTACTAGCCCAACGCTCTTAACCGCTAGGCTACCTGCCACCCACTTCACAAATGAGACTACAGGTCATCAGGCTTGTATTCAATAGGCACCAAATAGAATAAAACAGACTGAAACAGGCAGGGACTATGAGAACTTGTCCAATAAGAAATGTTTTGTTTTTGTATTGCGTTGCAAAATGTTTTGCTATGTTTTACATTAAATAATGGAGGACTACTATTGGAAGAAAACATGCTTTGGCTAAGTCATTTATGGAATAGTGGGTTTCTTATGTCATAGCCTTGTAGTGGATCAGCGTTAGTGTACAATAGATGAGTGTGGAGGTTAGTGTTAAGACTTTTAGCTACTTCTCTAGTTGGTACAGTAGGTGAGTGTGGAGGTTAGTGTTAAGACTTTTAGCTACTTCTCTAGTTGGTACAGTAGGTGAGTGTGGAGGTTAGTGTTAAGACTTTTAGCTACTTCTCTAGTTGGTACAGTAGGTGAGTGTGGAGGTTAGTGTTAAGGCTACTTGAGTTGGTACAGTAGGTGAGTGTGGAGGTTAGTGTTAAGACTTTTAGCTACTTCTCTAGTTGGTACAGTAGGTGAGTGTGGAGGTTAGTGTTAAGACTTTTAGCTACTTCTCTAGTTGGTACAGTAGGTGAGTGTGGAGGTTAGTGTTAAGACTTTTAGCTACTTCTCTAGTTGGTACAGTAGGTGAGTGTGGAGGTTAGTGTTAAGACTTTTAGCTACTTCTCTAGTTGGTACAGTAGGTGAGTGTGGAGGTTAGTGTTAAGACTTTTAGCTACTTCTCTAGTTGGTACAGTAGGGGAGTGTGGAGGTTAGTGTTAAGACTTTTAGCTACTTCTCTAGTTGGTGCAGTAGATGAGTGTGGAGGTTAGTGTTAAGACTTTTAGCTACTTCTCTAGTTGGTACAGTAGGTGAGTGTACATGGTTGTCAGACTGACTTGCAGATTTACCCAGTTTGTATGTGAGAACGTAGATCATGGTCCAGGGCGTCCCAGGTACTGACAGCAGCTTCCGCCACACCCTCCAGGGATGCACAGCGTCCGACTGGACCCCCTTCCTCCCCTCTGCCTGGCCCCTCAACAGCTCATTGTCCAGCACGGGGGCCCCCAACACAAACAGTGCTACCCCGAAGTACACAAAGGCCAACAGCATAAACATAGGGCCCCACCCGGCCACGTCAATCACAGCCAGGAGCCCGCCCCCGGCGAACACCGAGCCGGCCTTGTAGCCCACCACCTGAGCCACGTTGCCCAGGCCCAGCTCGCTACGGCCCTTCAGCAGTCCCACAGCGGCCCCGTCCACTGTGATGTCCTGAATCGATGCCAGGGCGTTCATGGCCAGCAGAGTCCCCACCACTCCCCAGATGTGGGCCTCCGGGGCCAGAGCGGCACTGGAGAGACAAGTAAGCGCCAGGCCAGAGACCGTGGCCACCAGCCAGCGCCGCTTGGTGCCCACACGGTCCACCAGGGGTGCCCAGAGGACCTTGAGCACCCAGGGGAAGTAGAGGATTTTGGTCAAGCCGATGTGGGTGAGGGAGTGGCCCGCCCCACGGAGGTAGACAGGGAGCAACAAGGACTGGAGACCATAGGGGATCCCCTGCACAAAGTACAGAAGGCCCAGAAAAACCAGCTTGTCATTCATGATTAAATAGGAAAGGGACAATTCGTCAGGTCATGACGATGTTCCACCAGGAGCTGATCAAATGGGTCGATCAGCCTAGGAGAGATGGGGAAGAGAGAGAGGGGATCATTTCACTGACGGAAAACATGAGCAAATGGGTGCCGGAGTCTGGTCTAGTTAGTCTAGCAGACTCCAGACCACACATGCAAGCTAGTGACGGGGTTCCAAATTCCACCTTGCTCCCTATACTCTTTCTCCCTCTGTATCTGTCACCTTGTCTACCTTCCGACTGCCAAGGTACATGAAAAAATAATATATAAAAATAAAATCATGAGCAAATGGAATTCCCCTCATGATAAATAGTTTTGGGTTTTAGTATATGTATTAAATGAAGGAAACTCAGGTTTCATTATACACTGAACAAAAATCTAAACGCAACATGTAAAGTCCTGGTCCCATGTTTCATGAGCTGAAATAAAAGATCCCAGAAATGTTCTAAATGCACCAAAAAAAAATGTATCTCAAATTTTGTGCACAAATTTGTTTACTTCTGTTAGTGAGCATTTCTCCTTTGTCAATATAATCCATCCACCTGACAGGTGTGGCATATCAAGAAGCTGATTAAGCAGCATGATAATTACACAGGTGCACCTTGTACTGGGGACAATAAAAGGTCACTCTAAAATGTGCATTTTTGTCACACAATACAGTGCCACAGATATTGCAAGTTTTGAGGGAGCGTGAAATTGGCATATGGACTGCAGGAATGTCCAATGGAGCTCTTGCCAGGGAATTGTATGTTAATTTCTCTACCATAAGCCACCTCCAATGTAATTTTAGAGAATTTGGCAGTATGTCCAACCGGCCTCACAACCACAGACCACGTGTAACCATGCCAGCCCAGGACCTCCACATCCGGCTTCTTCACCTGTGGGATTGTCTGATACCAGCCACCCCGACAGCTGATGAAACTGAGAAGTATTTTTGTCTGTAATAAAGCTCTTTTGTGGGGAAAAACACATTTTGATTGGCTGGTCCTGGATCTCAAGTGGGTAGCCTATGCCCTCCCAGGCCCACATATGGCTGCACCCCTGCCTCGTCATTTAAAATCCATAGATAGGGCCAGATGAATTTATTTAAATTGACTGATTTCCTTATATGAACTGTAACTAAGGGAAATCGTTAATAGTTGCGTTTATATTTTTGTTCAGTATAGATTCTGGCAAACTGATGCATCAGACAGCTCTCAAGCTTTATTCACAAGCAATAATTAACTTTCATAACTAGTTCATCTTCCTTTTAATTAAACGTATAACACATGGGACCGTGTAGATATCCGTTTACGCCCCAAACTTGACCTTTCGATAGTAGCAAGCTAAACTGATGTCTCGGTAACTTGGCTAGTTATAGCACAAGCAAAAACCAATAAACATGCATGGCCAAATAGCTAGTATTCAAGCTAACGCTGTCATACTACCAATTCAGAGTAAGTTAAGTATCAGCGCGTGCCAATAGCTAGCAAATTCCGTGGTGAAGTTTTATAAATATTATATTATAAAACGTTAATCTGAGTGCAATCTGTTATGATAATTGTGTCGTTAGCTAGCTGGCTACATACTGGAAAGGGAGAACCTGCTTTCAGCGTCTCGTCAACAACACTAACAGAGTACATCCGGGTCACGGAATTTCAGAACTTTTCCAAATAAAAGCCCCCCAAGTAATAGTAGAAACATTTCAATAACCTGTATTTACTCATGATATATGAACAATTATTGTCTTAACATTAACAATGATTCCTATTTGTTCATATTTAAGTTACATTTGCATTAAACCTGGGTTTTAAAACTTGTTCTAAGGTCAAATAAATGGCCACAATATGAATCACCATATGGAATACATATTGGTTTAAAAAAGCAAAAACTATTCTGGGGGTCGCAGTAAAAGTATTGTAGGAAATACTCAGTAGGGTCTGTAGAATGTCTATACTGTATGTATGGTGTCATTTCATAGGGCTCTGAATAATACAGAGTGTTGCTGGCCTTTTACTCAACCCATTCCATTGGCCACAATGGGAATAACTGTATATGGAATACATATTGTCTTATAGAGAAAAAAAACTATTCTGTTTTCCGCAGTAAAAGTATTGAAAGGAATTATCAGTGTGGTCTGTATAATATATATATATGATGTTATGTCACGGTGGACACTTTTATATGCCCAGCGACACTTTTTACACCACCCACTCCCTTGGTTCCAATGCAATACACTACAGGCCAATAGATTACATATTTTCTTATAGAGAGAAACATAGTTTAGGTGTCGAAGTAAAATGTACAGTACCAGTCAAAAGTTTGTATACACTTACTCATTCAAGGGTTTTCTTTATTTTTTCAAAACTATTTTCTATGTTGTAGAATAATAGTGAAGACATCAAAACTATGAAATAACACATATGGAATCATGTAGTCACCAAAAACAAATCAAAATATATTTTATATTTGAGATTCTTCAAAGTAGCCACCCTTTGCCATGATTACAGCATTGCACACTCTTGGCATTCTCTCAACCAGCTTCATGAGGTAGTCACCTGGAAATGCATTTCAATTAACAGGCGTGCCTTGTTAAATGTTAATTTGTGGAATTTCTTTCCTTCTTAATGCATTTGAGCCTATCAGTTGTGTTGTGACAAGGTATGGGTGTTATACAGAAGATAACCCTATTTGGTAAAAGAGAAACGACAATCCATCATTACTTTAAGACATGAAGGTTAGTCAATCTGGAAAATGTCAAGAACTTTGAAAGTGCAGTCGCAAAAACCATCAAGCACTATGATGAAACTGGCTCTCATGAAACTGGCTCTCCACAGGAAAGGAAGGCCCAGAGTTACCACTGCTGCAGAGGATAAGTTCATTTAGAGTTACCAGCCTCAGAAATTGCAGCCCAAATAAATGCTTCACAGAGTTCAAGTAACAGACACATCTCAACATCAACTGTTTAGAGGAGACTGTGTGAATCAGACCTTCATGGTTGAATTACTGGAAAGAAACCAACCAAAGGACACCAATAATAAGAAGACTTGCTTGGGCCAAGAAACACAAACAATGGACATCAGTAGTGGAAATGACCAGTGGAAATTTGAGATTTTTGGTTCCAACCGCCGTGTCTTTGTGAGATGCAGAGTAGGTGAACTGATGATCTCTGCGCGTGTGGTTACCACCATGAAGCATGGAGGAGGAGGTGTGATGGTGTGGGGGTGCTTTGCTGGTGACACTGTCTGTGATTTATTTAGAATTCACTATTCACTATATAGTGGCAATATCCAGGAAATCCAATGTTCCAAAAGCTGGGCCGAGAATTTGCTTCGACTTATGTGGATGATGTTAAAAATATTTGTTGGTCTGATGTGATTAATAAGGTGCATCCAGATGATGCACCTGTTAAGAGACTCACTGTTAGAACTGTTTAAGCCGCATGGACTGAGGAGGACTTGAAAAACTGTATGGTTGAAAGAGAAGGAGCAAAAGGAGTGGCTAATAAGTCTGACTGCAAATCTGACTAGCTGACTTACTGCAATTTGAGAAATGATGTGACTAAACTCAACAAAAAGAAACAGAAACTGTATTATGAAGCCAAGCTCAATGATATATGAATGATGATGGAATGATGGAAAAAAAACTTTTATGGACAGAAGGACAAATTCAACTCCATCTTTCATCGAATCAGATGGCTTATTCATCACAAAACCATTTGATGTTGCCAATTATTACAATGATTACTTTATTGGCAAAGTGGGCAAACTTGGGCAGGAAATGCCAACAACAAACAGTGAGCCAACATATTAATGCATAATAATAATAATGAAAGAAAAAAGCATTGCTTCCCACAGTTGTGTCAAGTTTGGCTGGATGCCCTTTGGGTGGTGGACCATTCTTGATACACACGGGAAACTGTTGAGCATGAAAAGCCCAGCAGCGTTGCAGTTCTTGACTCAAACAGGTGTGATTGGCACCTACTATCATACCCTGTTCAAAGGCACTTAAATATGTTTCTTTCCCATTCACCCTCTGAATGGCATACTTACACAATCCATGTCACAATTGTCTCAAGGCTTAAAAATCCTTCTTTAATTAACCTGCCTCCTCCACTTCATCTACATTGATTGAAGTGGATTTAACAAGTGACCTCAATAAAGGATCATAGCTTTCACCTGGATTCACCTGGTCAGTCTATGTCATAGAAAGGAGCAGGTGTTTAGTATACTCAGTGTAGATTTTTCACCAATTCAATGGATTTATTCAACGAGGGATTGCAACGAATGAGTGTATTATAAAGTGTGTTATAGCCCATATTTACATCGGAACAAATGATCATTTTTCCTGTACGTTGTTATATTTGTACCCTATAGTGTCCAGGCACCCCGTTTTAAGCAGTTTGACCACATTAAAAGGCCAGCAACACTCGGTATTATTCAGAGCTGATTGTGGAGAGGGACCCTATGCTGTACAATGAGCTGTTGAGGGGCAGGCAGAGGGGAGGAAGGGGGTCCAGTCGGACGCTGTGCATCCCTGGAGGGTGTGGAGGAAGATGCTGTCAGTGCCTGGGACGCCCTGGACCATGATCTACGTTCTCACATACAAACTGGGTAAATCTGCAAGTCAGTCTGACAACCATGTACACTCACCTACTGTACCAACTAGAAAAGTAGCTAAAAGTCTTAACAGTAACCTCCACACTCCCCTACTGTTCCAACTAGAGAAGTAGCTAAAAGTCTTAACACTAACCTCCACACTCATCTACTGTACCAACTAGAGAAGTAGCTAAAAGTCTTAACACTAACCTCCACACTCATCTACTGTACCAACTGGAGAAGTAGCTAAAAGTCTTAACACTAACCTCCACACTCACCTACTGTACCAACTAGAGAAGTGGCTAAAAGTCTTAACACTAACCTCCACACTCACCTACTGTACCAACTAGAGAAGTAGCTAAAAGTCTTAACACTAACCTCCACACTCACCTACTGTACCAACTGGAGAAGTAGCTAAGTCTTAACACTAACCTCCACACTCACCTACTGTACCAACTAGAGAAGTAGCTAAAAGTCTTAACACTAACCTCCACACTCACCTACTGTACCAACTAGAGAAGTAGCTAAAAGTCGTAACACTAACCTCCACACTCATCTACTGTACCAACTAGAGAAGTAGCTAAAAGTCTTAACACTAACCTCCACACTCATCTACTGTACCAACTAGAGAAGTAGCTAAAAGTCTTAACACTAACCTCCACACTCATCTACTGTACCAACTGGAGAAGTAGCTAAAAGTCTTAACACTAACCTCCACACTCACCTACTGTACCAACTAGAGAAGTAGCTAAAAGTCTTAACACTAACCTCCAAACTCATCTACTGTACCAACTAGAGAAGTAGCTAAAAGTCTTAACACTAACCTCCACACTCACCTACTGTACCAACTGGAGAAGTAGCTAAGTCTTAACACTAACCTCCACACTCACCTACTGTACCAACTAGAGAAGTAGCTAAAAGTCTTAACACTAACCTCCAAACTCATCTACTGTACCAACTAGAGAAGTAGCTAAAAGTCTTAACACTAACCTCCACACTCACCTACTGTACCAACTGGAGAAGTAGCTAAGTCTTAACACTAACCTCCACACTCACCTACTGTACCAACTAGAGAAGTAGCTAAAAGTCTTAACACTAACCTCCACACTCACCTACTGTACCAACTAGAGAAGTAGCTAAAAGTCGTAACACTAACCTCCACACTCATCTACTGTACCAACTAGAGAAGTAGCTAAAAGTCTTAACACTAACCTCCACACTCATCTACTGTACCAACTAGAGAAGTAGCTAAAAGTCTTAACACTAACCTCCACACTCATCTACTGTACCAACTAGAGAAGTAGCTAAAAGTCTTAACACTAACCTCGACACTCATCTACTGTACCAACTAGAGAAGTAGCTAAAAGTCTTAACACCAACCTCCACACTCATCTACTGTACCAACTAGAGAAGTAGCTAAAAGTCTTAACACTAACCTCCACACTCACCTACTGTACCAACTAGAGAAGTAGCTAAAAGTCTTAACACCAACCTCCACACTCATCTACTGTACCAACTGGAGAAGTAGCTAAAAGTCTTAACACTAACCTCCACACTCACCTACTGTACCAACTAGAGAAGTAGCTAAAAGTCTTAACACTAACCTCCGAACTCATCTACTGTACCAACTAGAGAAGTAGCTAAAAGTCTTAACACTAACCTCCACACTCACCTACTGTACCAACTGGAGAAGTAGCTAAAAGTCTTAACACTAACCTCCACACTCACCTACTGTACCAACTAGAGAAGTGGCTAAAAGTCTTAACACTAACCTCCACACTCATCTACTGTACCAACTAGAGAAGTAGCTAAAAGTCTTAACACTAACCTCCACACTCATCTACTGTACCAACTGGAGAAGTAGCTAAAAGTCTTAACACTAACCTCCACACTCACCTACTGTACCAACTAGAGAAGTGGCTAAAAGTCTTAACACTAACCTCCACACTCACCTACTGTACCAACTAGAGAAGTAGCTAAAAGTCTTAACACTAACCTCCACACTCACCTACTGTACCAACTGGAGAAGTAGCTAAGTCTTAACACTAACCTCCACACTCACCTACTGTACCAACTAGAGAAGTAGCTAAAAGTCTTAACACCAACCTCCACACTCACCTACTGTACCAACTAGAGAAGTAGCTAAAAGTAACACTAACCTCCACACTCATCTACTGTACCAACTAGAGAAGTAGCTAAAAGTCTTAACACCAACCTCCACACCCATCTACTGTACCAACTAGAGAAGTAGCTAAAAGTCTTAACACCAACCTCCACACTCATCTACTGTACCAACTGGAGAAGTAGCTAAAAGTCTTAACACTAACCTCCACACTCACCTACTGTACCAACTAGAGAAGTAGCTAAAAGTCTTAACACTAACCTCCAAACTCATCTACTGTACCAACTAGAGAAGTAGCTAAAAGTCTTAACACTAACCTCCACACTCACCTACTGTACCAACTGGAGAAGTAGCTAAGTCTTAACACTAACCTCCACACTCACCTACTGTACCAACTAGAGAAGTAGCTAAAAGTCTTAACACTAACCTCCAAACTCATCTACTGTACCAACTAGAGAAGTAGCTAAAAGTCTTAACACTAACCTCCACACTCACCTACTGTACCAACTGGAGAAGTAGCTAAGTCTTAACACTAACCTCCACACTCACCTACTGTACCAACTAGAGAAGTAGCTAAAAGTCTTAACACTAACCTCCACACTCACCTACTGTACCAACTAGAGAAGTAGCTAAAAGTGTAACACTAACCTCCACACTCATCTACTGTACCAACTAGAGAAGTAGCTAAAAGTCTTAACACTAACCTCCACACTCACCTACTGTACCAACTAGAGAAGTAGCTAAAAGTCTTAACACTAACCTCCGAACTCATCTACTGTACCAACTAGAGAAGTAGCTAAAAGTCTTAACACTAACCTCCACACTCACCTACTGTACCAACTGGAGAAGTAGCTAAAAGTCTTAACACTAACCTCCACACTCACCTACTGTACCAACTAGAGAAGTAGCTAAAAGTCTTAACACTAACCTCCACACTCACCTACTGTACCAACTAGAGAAGTAGCTAAAAGTCTTAACACCAACCTCCACACTCATCTACTGTACCAACTGGAGAAGTAGCTAAAAGTCTTAACACTAACCTCCACACTCACCTACTGTACCAACTAGAGAAGTAGCTAAAAGTCTTAACACTAACCTCCGAACTCATCTACTGTACCAACTAGAGAAGTAGCTAAAAGTCTTAACACTAACCTCCACACTCACCTACTGTACCAACTGGAGAAGTAGCTAAAAGTCTTAACACTAACCTCCACACTCATCTACTGTACCAACTGGAGAAGTAGCTAAAAGTCTTAACACTAACCTCCACACTCACCTACTGTACCAACTAGAGAAGTAGCTAAAAGTCTTAACACTAACCTCCACACTCACCTACTGTACCAACTGGAGAAGTAGCTAAGTCTTAACACTAACCTCCACACTCACCTACTGTACCAACTAGAGAAGTAGCTAAAAGTCTTAACACTAACCTCCACACTCACCTACTGTACCAACTAGAGAAGTAGCTAAAAGTCGTAACACTAACCTCCACACTCATCTACTGTACCAACTAGAGAAGTAGCTAAAAGTCTTAACACTAACCTCGACACTCATCTACTGTACCAACTAGAGAAGTAGCTAAAAGTCTTAACACCAACCTCCACACTCATCTACTGTACCAACTAGAGAAGTAGCTAAAAGTCTTAACACCAACCTCCACACTCATCTACTGTACACTAACGCTGATCCACTACAAGGCTACTACATAAGAAACCCACTATTCCATAAATGCCAAAACATGTTTTCTTCTAATAGTAGTCCTACAGGTCTAGGCGATTACTCCATCAATGTTCTGTGCAGTGGCGGTTCTGGGAGGTTGGGGGGCAGGGGGGGCCAGTGCCCCCGTGACAACAATTTGACCCCCTTGTGGCCCCCCTAAATGTGGTGTATGAAAATAAATGTACATAACAAATTTTTGCTATCGTTCTTTTTTTACATCCGTTATTAGACAGTGGCAACGATGATGATTATGAACATGGTCTTTTGCTAATGTCTGCAATGCAGTGAAGAAAACGATGACAACAATAACGTCTAATGTAACTGGCCTCTCTAACAGTGCAACTGACCCCAGCTTGGCCCCTCCAGTTAAAATGGTCTGGAACCGCGACTGGTTCTGTGCCTGTGTTGAAAAGCACAGCGATTAATCCATATATTATATCTATGTTGAAAACCCCTCCATCACTTCATAATTTATCTCCACGTTGAAAAGATTTACTGTGGTTGAAGTTGTCTTGTGTTGCATCAGTACTTTCCCAGCATTTGAACACCACCTTTTTCATTAAAATAGCCTTAACGAGTTCTCTACTCTATGTAAGTGGGGTTTAGGTCATCGAGTTCAAGTGACAGAGGAGTTTTCAATACAGGTAGTGTCTGTTTGACTCCTATGAGAAAGGACACACAAAAAAACACCTTTTTGGGTTATATTCATTAGTGCACAATGTAGCAAAACATTTTACAATGGAAAATGAAAACAAGCGTTTCTTATTGGACAAGCTCACATAGTCCCTCTCTGTTTCAGTCTGTTTTCTCCCGTTTGGTAATAATGAATACAACCTTGATGACGCCATTCTAAACATCTCTTTCTCTGGGTCGTGTTCACTAGGGCATGCAAAAGAAAATATATTAAAACAGTTTGCAATGGTGAACAAAATTAAGTGTTTCATATTGGTCCGATCCAAGTAATCCCCTTGCTGTTTCAGTCAGTTATCTTCCGTTTAGTGCCTAAATGAACACAACTCAGATGACCTGTAACCTCATTTGTGAGGTAAGCAAGACTGAGTCTTTTCTCCATTCATCTGTGGACTCATTTCTTACCACGTGATGTCACTGTTTTCATGTCTAAGAGGGCACAGATCTAGGTTTTCCACTCGTTACGACAGCCACAGTAAAAAATGGCTATATCATAAACATGTATGAAAACGTAACTTGGATTTTTGGTCTTAATTTAAGGTTAGGCATAATGTTAGCAGTGTGGTAAAGGTTAGTGTTAAAATCACATTTTAAGAAGAGAAATTGTTGAAGTTAAGCAGGGTTTATGGCTTTGTGGCTGTGGTAGTGACGACCCTGATCTATACTGGTCAACTAATCTGTTGATGAATAAAGGGAATGAGTGGGTTATTACCAGGGACTTGATAGTGAGTCCAGAATCTAGCCTACTTAAAATCCGGTTTTTGGAAAAAAATGAAATTTTGAGCTGTGTGAATAGCATTTATGTACAAAGAAACAGGTACATACATTTATACATTGCTCAACATTTATACATTGCTCAAAAAAATAAAGGGAACACTTAAACAACACAATGTAACTCCAAGTCAATCATACTTCTGTGAAATAAAACTGTTCACTTAGGAAGCAACACTGATTGACAATAAATTTCACATGCTGTTGTGCAAATGGAATATACAACAGGTGGAAATTACAGGCAATTAGCAAGACACCCCAAATAAAGGAGTGGTTCTGCAGGTGATAACCACAGACCACTTCTCAGTTCCTATGCTTCCTGGCTGATGTTTTGGTCACTTTTGAATGCTGGCGGTGCTTTCACTCTAGTGGTAGCATGAGACGAAGACTACAACCCACACAAGTGGCTCAGGTAGTGCAGCTCATCCAGGATGGCACATCAATGCGAGCTGTGGCAAGAAGGTTTGCTGTGTCTGTCAGCGTAGTGTCCAGAGCATGGAGGCGCTACCAGGAGACAGGCCAGTACATCAGGAGACGTGGAGGAGGCCGTTACCTCCGCCTTTGTGCAAGGAGGAGCAGAAGGAGCACTGCCAGAGCCAAAATGACCCCCAGCAGGCCACAAATGTGCATGTGTCTGCTCAAACGGTCAGAAACAGACTCCATGAGGGTGGTATGAGGGCCCGACGTCCACAGGTGGGGGTTGTGCTTACAGCCCAACACCGTGCAGGACGTTTGGCATTTGCCAGAGAACACCAAGATTGGCAAATTCGCCACTGGCGCCCTGTGCTCTTCACAGATGAAAGCAGGTTCACACTGAGCACATGTGACAGACGTGACAGTCTGGAGATGCCGTGGAGAACGTTCTGATGCCTGCAATATCCTCCAGCATGACCGGTTTGGCGGTGGGTCAGTCATGGTGTGGGGTAGCATTTCTTTGGGGGGCCGCACAGCCCTCCATGTGCTCGCCAGAGGTAGCCTGACTGCCATTAGGTACCGAGATGAGATCCTCAGACCCCTTGTGAGACCATATGCTGGTGTGGTTGGCCCTGGGTTCCTCCTAATGCAAGACAATACTAGACCTCATGTGGCTGGAGTGTGGCATTGATGCTATGGACTGGCCCGCCCGCTCCCCAGACCTGAATCCAATTGAGCACATCTGGTACATCATGTCTCGCTCCATCCACCAACGCCACGTTGCACCACAGACTGTCCAGGAGTTGGAAGATGCTTTAGTCCAGGTCTGGGAGGAGATCCCTCAGGAGACCATCCGCCACCTCATCAGGAGCATGCCCAGGCGTTGTAGGGAGGTCATACAGGCACGTGGAGGCCACGAACACTACTGAGCCTCATTTTGACTTGTTTTAAGGACATTACATCTAAGTTGGATCAGCCTGGAGTGTGGTTTTCCACTTTAATTTTGAGTGTGACTCCAAATCCACACCTCCATGGGTTGATAAATTTGATTTCCATTGATAATGTTTGTGTGATTTTGTTGTCAGCACATTCAACTATGTAAAGAAAAAAGTATTTAATAAGAATATTTCATTCACTCAGATCTAGGATGTGTTATTTTAGTGTTCCCTTTATTTTTTTGAGCAGTGTATATTGTGTGTGTGTGTGTGTGAGCAAGAGTTGATATGAACAGAGTTTGGTGTTTGGCAGCAGGAGTGGATTATGTAAGGATTAGAGTGTCTGTGTCTGTGGTGTTTTTTTCATGGAAATTGAAATGGAAGACGCAGCATCACACTGGTGTGTGTGTTTGGGTGTTGGGAAAACATGGTCTATGTACATGTACATACATGTGCTTGTTTTTGAATGTTGTGTTATTAATTACAATCCACACAATATTACAATTTCCTGTTGCTGCAGGATTATTTTCCTGCTGTGGGAAACTGGTCCCCTCCCTTCCATGCACAGCCATACTTGGAGGATAGACTATGAGACACGGGAGAGATGATGGCAGAGCATGGGTGAGGGGAAGAGGGGGGAGGGATGTGGGGTCATTTTTAAGAGGGAAAAAGGAGGACGGCTGGGAGGCTGAAGGGGCGATGAATAAATGAAGAACCACCACATGGTGCCCAGAGGGAGACAGAGAGCGATGGATAAAGGAAAAGAGGCCTAAAGGGAGAGGACAGTATTGGGACGATATAACAGGACTTTTTCAATACTGGAGCCAAACCAACCAGTGACCCTGTTTGGTTGTCCATAACACTGCTCCCCTAGATTGCATAGTCAGTGTTTGTTTACTTTGTCAACAGCATAGATTTCAATCATTGGTCAATACACTGGTAACATGTAGTTAGGGCTGGGTGATATATCATATTTCAAGGTATACCGGTTTTGTCATAGTTTGGTTGAGTATAAAACAATCAGAAAGGAGAAAGACCATTAAACCAATTAGATTGAATCTGTTGCCATCCTAGGGTTATGAACTAGTCATAAAACATATTTATAGCTTGTATTATTCAGAAACATAGAATACCGTCAAACACTGCCAGGCAGTCAAAACATTTGAAAAATATTGTGATATGTTGATATGTAGGTTGATACATTGCGTTGTTTTCATTTCTAAAGTCCCACTCTACCTAACTTATTTCCAACCTTTAGACATACGAGATACCACAACCAGTTTCCTGGGATGGCTAACTTTGGAAATTCCTTTGTTTTCTACCCCTCTCTCTCTGTCTGTTCATGCCGTTCTGTACCATCACTCATTCATATATCTTTATTTTTACATATTCTTTATCCCTTTACACTTGTGTGTATAAGGTAGTAATTTTGGAATTGTTAGGTTAGTTTAGTCGTTGGTTATTGCTGCATTGTCGGAACTAGAAGCACAAGCATTTCGCTACACTCGCATTAACATCTGCTAATCATGTGTATGTGACAAATCAATTTGATTTGATTTCTCCCTTACCCCTCTTTCTCTCTCTGTCTGTTCATGTTTCTCCCTTACCCCTCTTTCTCTCTCTGTCTGTTCATGTTTCTCCCTTACCTCTCTCTCTCTGTCTGTCTGTTCATGTTTCTCCCTTACCCCTCTATCTCTCTGTCTGTTCATGTTTCTCCCTTACCCCTCTATCTCTCTGTCTGTTCATGTTTCTCCCTTACCCCTCTATCTCTCTCTGTCTGTTCATGTTTCTCCCTTACCCCTCTATCTATGTCTTTTCATGTTTCTCCCTTACCCCTCTCTCTCTGTCTGTTCATGTTTCTTAGATTAATTTGGACTATTTTGAGGCAATGGTGTCTCAAGATGAACAAACAGTTCTATTGCAGCTTTTTTCTTGTTTTTCAAGCAAATGTATTTTAAGGGAGTATGCGAGCACACTCGTTCAGTTCACCTAGACGAGTTCGGCTAGTCGCTAGCCAGCATGCTGATGCCTTTATTACTCATCTCTCCACCTTTCTCCCTTACCCCTCTCTGTGTCCTTCTCCTTTACCCCTCTCTGTGTCCTTCTCCTTTACCCATCTCTGTGTCCTTGTCCTTTACCCCTCTCTGTGTCCTTCTCCGTTACCCCTCTCTATGTCTTTCTCCTTTACCCCTCTCTGTGTCTTTCTCCCTTACCCCTCTCTGTGTCCTTCTCCCTTACCCCTCTTTTTCTCTCTCTGTCTTTCTCCCACTCTCTGTCTATCTATTTTTCTCCCATACTCCCCTCTCTACTAGTTTCTAATTTGTGGATGCCTAATGAAATCCCCACTGAAATGGACAATTGTTGCTTTTTTTATATTTATAGATAGAATTGAATAATCAGCCCTGTTGTGTTTGTCTGCACTCCCCTTTTAAATAATGAATGAGTTTGAAGCAGTTGGAGCACTGAATGCTGTAGAGACACAGAACCACTGGTAAATAATCAAGAGTTGATTATTTCAGTGTAGGAAATATGATGAACTGCAACAGTAACCTGCAGATTATTAGACATTATAAAGGCTTATAGTGCTTATAACATGTTATAACACATTATACCTGCAGGCTTTAAAAGGGCAATCCTCTGTTCAAGCAACCACAAAGGTTTTACCCTATCCAGTGTTTTGGTAAATATCTCAGGGATGGGGTTGGAGAAATGTAACCACTCTCAAATTCATAGACAGAGCTAGGACTGACCATCCCATGAGATCAAAATAGAGTAGAGTTTTAACCATACTTTGAGGCTATACAATGTTTGTTTACAATAAGGCCTACACTGTTTACAAACAAAGGAGTAAAACAAGCTTATATTTTGGGTTTTGATGGGGTACGACAGTTTAAACTGGTGCTGGTGGGGAATAGTGATTAGTAGAGTAGCTGATAGCTGTTGATGTTAGCGCTGCTGTGAAATATAGAATATAGATGTGATGAATATCACTGTTTATCCCTCTCCTTCTCCTGCCATAAGTTTAGCTGTCACATAGTAATGTCAGAACGTTTACGTGTGCGTTGTCTTAGCGTTCCCTCGCTCCTGGAGGTTTTCATCTTCTCTGAGAACTATTTTTAATTTCCTTCTCTGTTTCATGTGAAAGGTTCTCTCTCTCTCTCTCTTTTTCTCTCTTCCTCTCTTTTTCTTTTTCTCCTGGCCCAGTGTGTGTGTCGTCTCTTTGACAGCCGTCTCTGAGCTAGAGGTCTTCACGGATATACCCTAACCTGATTACCTGAGATCTGGGGGTCGGATCACGCTCGGTGGCCACGGACCTCGAATCTGTCTGAAAATATGTGAAATACCTGCAAATCCAAAATTATACTTGAAGAAGAAAATATCCTGATGAAAATAAATACCCTTATGAAAATAATCACATTTGCTACACATGGCAGTTGGTTCAGTCAAAAACATGAATCTCTCCTCCACCTGTCTGCCTCTCTCTCTGTCTGGCTTGAGCTGACGCTATAGTGAACTTGTAACATTGTTTTAACTGGGCCCTCAATGTTTCCCATGCTCATGAGCTCAGAACAGACATAGCTGTATTTGAGTAAGACAGACGTGTTCAGGTAGCCTATTTTATGACGTCTCCATTGGAGATATATAGTGACAGCTCAAGCCAGACAGCGAGGCAGACAGGCCGAGTGGCACAGCAGTCGAAGGCACTGCATCTCAGTGCTAGAGGAATCACTACAAACCCTGGTTCAATTCTAGGCTGTATCACAACTGGCCATGATTGGGAGTCCCATAGGGCGGCACACAATTGGCCCAGTGTCATCCGGGTTAGGGTTTGGCCGTGGTAGGCCGTCATTGTAAATAATAGTTTGTTCTTAACTGACTTGCCTAGTAAAATAAAGGTTCAACAAAATAAAGATATGGGATCAGCAACAGTGCTTGACTTGGACTGAAATACAGTACCAGCCAAAAGTTTGGACACATTTACTCATTCCAGGGTTTTAGTGAAGACATCAAAACTGTGAAATAATACATATGGAATCATGTAGTAACCAAAAAATAGATCAAACAAATCACAATATATTTTAGATTTTAGATTCTTCAAAGAAGCCACCCTTCGCCTTGATGACAGCTTTGCACACTCTTGACATTTTCACAACCAGTTTCACCTGGAAATCTTTTCCAACAGTCTTGAAGGAGTTCACACATATGCTGAGCAATTGTTGAATTCGAAATACATTATAGACAGTGTCACCAGCAAATCACCCCAACACCATCACACCTCCTCTTCCATGTTTCACGGTGGGAACCACACACGCAGAGATCATCTGTTCACCTACTCTGTGTCTCAGAAAGACACAGCGGTTGGAACCAAAAATCTAAAATTTGGACTCATCAGACCAAAGGACATATTTCAGCCCGTCTAATGTCCATTGCTCGTGTTTCTTGGCCCAAGCAAGTCTCTTCTTCTTTTTGGTGTCCTTTAGTAGTGGTTTCTTTGCAGCAATTTTACCATGATTCACGCAGTCTCCTCTGAACAATTCATGTTGAGATGGTTCTGTTTAATTTAAAAAATATATTTTGAACCTTTATTTAACTAGGAAACTTGAACTCTGTGAAGCATTTATTTGGGCTGCAATTTCTAAGGCTGGTAACTCCAATGAACTTATCCAGAGGTAACTCTGGGTCTCCCGTTCCTGTGGCGGTCCTTATGAGAGCCAGTTTCATCATAGCGCTTGATTGTTTTTGCGACTGCTCTTAAAAGAAACTTTCAAAGTTCTTGAAATGTTCCGGATTGACTGACCTTCATGTCTTAAAGTAATGATGGACTGTCATTTCTCTTTGCTTATTTGAGCTGTTCTTGCCATAATATGGACTTGGTATTTTACCAAAAAGGGCTATCTTCTGTATAACCCCCCTACCTTGTTTCAACACAACTGATTGGCTCAAACACATTAAGAAGGAAAGGAATTCCACAAATGAAGGCACACCTGTTAGTTGAAATGCATCTGAAATCCAGGTGACTACCTCATGAAGCTGGTGAAGAGAATGCCAAGAGTGTGCAAAGCTGTCATCAAAGCAATTTATTTTATGTTTAACTAGGCAAGTCAGTTAAGAACAAATTCTTATTCACAATGACAGTTTACCCCAGCAACACTGGGCCAATTGTGCACCGCTGTAACGATCATCGTTGCATGAAGGATCGGACCAAAGAGCAGCGTGGTAAGTGTTCATGATTTTATTGGATCAACAAACACTCGACCAAAATAAACCAAGAGGGAAAACCAAAACAGTCCTGTCAGGTGCAGAACACTAAACAGAAAACAACTACCCACAAAACACAGGTGGGGAAAGGCTGCCTAAGTATGGTTCCCAATCAGAGACACCGATAGACAGCTGTCCCTGATTGAGAACCATACCCGGCCAAAACAAAGAAATACAAAACATAGAAAATGAACATAGAATGCCCACCCACATCACACCCTGACCAAACCAAAATAGAGACATACAATGCTCTCTAAGGTCAGGGTGTGATGTTTTTGACTGAACCAACTGCCATGTGTAGCAAATGTGATTATTTTCATAAGGGTATTTATTTTCATTAGGATATTTTCTTCTTCAAATATATGTCACTTTATTTCTGTTGTTTTTGTCATTATTTAGTATGGTCAGGGCGTGAGTTGGGGTGTGTAGTCTATGTTTGTTTTTCTATGATTTTGGGATTTCTATGTTTCGGCCTAGTATGGTTCTCAATCAGAGGCAGGTGTCATTAGTTGTCTCTGATTGAGAATCATACTTAGGTAGCCTGGGTTTCACTGTTTGTTTGTGGGTGATTGTCTATGTTAGTTGCTTGTGTCAGCACAGTCCTTATGATAGCTTCACGGTTGTTATTGTTTTTGTATTCAGTGTTCAGTACTTTCTTTAATTAAATATTCATCATCAACACATACCACGCCGCATTTTGGTCCTCCGATCCTTCTCGCCTCTCCTCTTCAGATGAAGAGGAGGAAGACCGTGACAATATAATTTGGGATTTCCAGGTATTTCACGTGACAACCGCCCTATGGGACACCCAGTCACGGCCAGATGTGGTACAACCTGGATTCGAACCAGGGACTGTAGTGACACCTCTTGCACTGAGATGCGGTGCCTTAAACCGCTACTTTGAATCTCAAATCTAAAATACAATTGGATTTGTTTAACACTTTTTTGGTTACTAAATAATTCCATATGTATTATTTCATGGTTTTCATGTCTTCACTATTATCTTCACTATTATTCAAAAATGTTGAATTAGTCAGTGTATCCAAACTTTTCACTGGTACTGTAGGTTCCGGTACTCATTTTGGGTGCCAGTACTGTTTATATTTAGGTGCAGAAGCTCCACAATAATTTTGAGCTAATTTTCTATAAGAGGAACAGGAGTTCAATCGGTACCAGATTTTAGGTGCCAGTACTCAGCTCCAGTGTGCTTCTGCCCAAGTCAAGCACTGTTCAGCAATATATTTCTATTTCACACCGTGGCGCTGTGCTTAGCCTACTTAGGCCTGTGGAAAGGAGAGTGTTGATGATAAGATGTTCAAATCAGTAACTACTGTCATGTGGATGACTTCATGGACATAACCAGGTTAACAGGGGACAAACAAAATGGTCCATGGAAACAGGTGGAAACAGCATGGGGAGGGAGGGTTTACCAGGATTCACGGCAACCAGGCAAGACCGGGAGGCCACTCCAAACTATTTTTTTGGGGGACACATGGGGGTGTGGCAGTCAGGATTCAGACCTGAGCCAACTCCTCGTTTCTTTATTTCGTGGCACTGGTTTTCGTGTTTGCGGTGGGCACATGGTGTCTCAGTCAGGTACAGCCCAGTGCTACATTCCAGCTCCCCGCATTTGCCGGGCTGATTGGGCATCAGCCAGGACAGATGGTGCCGGCTTTTCCATCTGGCCTCTGGTGTTGTCTCTTCAGCCCAGGATATCCTGCGCCGTCTCTGCGCACTGTGTCTCCGGCGCGTCTCCACAGCCCAGTGCGTGTTTTGCCAGCGACATTTATAATAACCATGCAGCCAGGAAAGTTGTGCAGGCTCCTCGAGAACTCCACGCTGCCACCACGGCCCAGTGTCATTTCCACAAGACCAAGCCTCCAGAATGTCTCCCCAGCCTGGTGAGTCAGTGTGGCCAAAACCAGGCCTCCTGGTCTTCCCAGCCTGGTGAGTCATGGACATGGGAGAACCAGGCCAGGGGACAAGTCTCCTACCATGTGATGAACAGGTGGAAACAGCAAGGCCTCCAGCCCGGGGACTCCGAGTCACGGCCCCCAGGCAGGGCCCGGGAGGTCCAGTCCAAGGCGCCACCAATTTTTGGGGGGCCAGAGGTGGGGGTCTGCATCAGCATTCAGCCCCAGCCAGATGCCCCCCGGACCCTCCCCTATAGAGTCAGGTTGTGTGCCCGGAGTCCGCACGTTTGCGGTGGAGCACATGGGGGACTGTCACAGCCCTGGCCATAGGCTTTTATTCCAGCTTTTGCATTTGCCGTGACTATGGTGGGCATTCCAGTTTCTTTATTTCTATGTTTTCTGTTTTGGTGCCGGCTCAGGTTCTGGCCAGGGACAGCTGTCTCTTCAGCCTGAGGATATCTTAGGCGCTTGTTTTTTCACCTTAGTTGTGGGTAGTTGTCTTTGTTAGTGGCCTGTGTAGCCCTTTAAAGCTTCATGTTCATTTATGTTTCTTGTTTTGTTGACGACATTTATAATAAACAGAAAATGTACACTCACCACGATCAAATCAAATGTATTTATATAGCCCTTCGTACATCAGCTGATATCTCAAAGTGCTGTACAGAAACCCAGCCTAAAACCGCAAACAGCAAGCAATGCAGGTGTAAAAGCACAGTGGCTAGGAAAAACTCCCTAGAAAGGCCAAAACCTAGGAAGAAACCTAGAGAGGAACCAGGCTATGTGGGGTGGCCAGTACTCTTCTGGCTGTGCCGGGTAGAGATTATTACAGAACATAGCCAAGATGTTCAAATGTTCATAAATGACCAGCATGGTCAAATAATAATAATCACAGGCAGAACAGTTGAAACTGGAGCAGCAGCACGGCCAGGTGGACTGGGGACAGCAAGGAGTCATCATGTCAGGTAGTCCTGAGGCAAGGTCCTAGGGCTCAGGTCCTCCGAGAGAGAGAAAGAAAGAAAGAGAGAATTAGAGAGAGAAGTACTCCAGATATAACAAACTGACCCTAGCCTCCCGACACAAACTACTGCAGCATAAATACTGGAGGCTGAGACAGGAGGGGTCAGGAGACATTGTGGCCCCATCCGATGACACCCCCTGGACAGGGCCAAACAGGAAGGATATAACCCCACCCACTTTGCCAAAGCACAGCCCCCACACCATTAGAGGGATATCTTCAAACACCAACTTACCATCCTGAGACAAGGCCGAGTATAGCCCACAAAGATCTCCGCCACGGCACAACCCAAGGGGGGCGCCAACCCAGACAGGAAGATCACATCAGTGACTCAACCCACTCAAGTGATGCACCCCTCCTAGGGACGGTATGAAAGAGCCCTAGTAAGCCAGTGACTCAGCCCCTGTAATAGGGTTAGAGGCAGAGAATCCCAGTGGGAAGAGGGGAACCGGCCAGGCAGAGACAGCAAGGGCGATGCACCTTGGTCCGGTCATTTCCACGATGACGACGGTCGTGACAATGGGACTAGCACAGAGAAAGTGTCAAAAATGTATTACTTAAATAAAAATGAATCTTTATGTTGGCAAATGTATTGCTAGCTTGACGTTTCTTAACATTACAGGATGCAATATGCATCAGAGAACAAAGGATTATTCTGCCATTATGTCAGAAGGTCTGTTGCTGACTAGTTCTTCTGGAACATTTCAACATAGTCATGAACATAAAATATTACCAGTAAACTTTAAACCAAAATGCATCTCATTTATTTTAATACAAATCTACCCCACCTGTAAGCTCGAACTGTAACAACTTGTCAACTGTTTTCTTTTTATACATAGAGCTCAGTCTTTTGTTGCTGTTTGTTTGACTTAGTATTGGCACTGTGGTACGAAGCAGTTGTCCCATCAGCAGTTGTGCCGGGCTGAAGCCATTCTGAAGTGGAGTTGACCAATAGGCCATCAAAGCAAGGTAAGGGTCTGCTGTTTTCTTGAGGTTCTTCACTGTCTGAACGATGTGTTCCTCCTATCCTTTACTTTGAGGAAACTTTGGACTGCTAGTGACATGACAAAATCCATACTCTGCAGCGAAGTCCGAAATAGGTCTTCCAGAGAACTGAGGACCATTGTCCGTAAACCAGGACCTTAGGTACCCCAATGTGAGTGACACACCAATTCATTAGCTGCACACTGTTCTCTTGGATGTGCACAGGTTTTACCACAGTTTAGACACTTTCACTACTTTTTGTCATTGGCTTTAGCATTTCCATGGCTAGCTTTCTCAAGCTGAAATTTCTGTTTCGAATGATACAGCCTGCCTTTCTGCATAACTCTATCCACCGAGCATGCCTCTTTTTGTTATTACTGTGTCACCTCGCAGGCAACTTTGCAATCTCAATGGCCATCTCAAATATCTCACGCTAGAAAGAGCCATTATCTATCCATTCTAACAGATGCATGTCTGCTAACCCAACGACTAGCCTGTCTATAATTAGCTCACCATGCAAAGTCCATTGTTGCATAGCTCTGCTAGGGCATAAAAGGCTGTGACAAAATAATCCATTGTTTCCCCGTCTCCACAAGTTAAAGCAGGGTCTCTCATAGATCATGTTCTTTGATTCTCCCTCATCCTGGACATATTTTGGGTCGGATCTGGTCCACCTCGAATCCGAATCTAATCTGGTATTATCTTTCCAAAAATAACCGGGTCTTGTCGGTGTCGGATGGGAATTTCACGTATCCAATCATTTTGGGATCTGAGAAGACCTCTTCTCTGAGCTGTCATTCAATGCTCCATCTCCCTGTCATTGTGAAGTCTATCACTCTCCATTAATAATGGCGGCAGTGCTGTATATTTTACAGCGTTGTTCGGGCAGAAAATTGTCCCTTCAAAACCACACAGCGACACTTGTCTGACAAACTTTTATTTCAATCAAACTCTGACTGAGTCTTGTGTTATCTGAGGAAGTTTTACATTTTACCGTCGAAACGACTAAAACTACAGATCAACTGGTTTGTGTGTGTGTGTGTGTGTGGGGGGGTGTGTGGTGTTTGCTCCCTCCTGAACGTGCTGGAACCTTCTCCACTCATGAAAGGTGAGAGAAGACCAGACTGCACTCTGACCACAACTTGACTAGGCAGCATTGTCATCAGTTCACACACACTCTAACCATAGACATACACCATTGACTCTAACCAGCATGTCCTTTTCCACTGATCTAGACCTGTACGCGTCTCTAGTCCCCCACAAGCCACATCTGTTTGTCTACCCGTAGCTCGATATCTTTCTTTCACCTTGCACAAAGTGGGAGCAGGAGGCAGGTGAATGTGTGACTCTGATGAATGAAGGCAGGCACCTCCATGTGACCTCACTGACTCACACAGGTAGTCAAGATTATTATGAACAAACCCACTGGGCTCGCAGATCCATCCGCTTTGCTACACATGATGGACTTTACTGGATACCCATCGTATGCATCTACAACGGCCACACTCTAACCCCCTGACCCCATAGCGGAACAAATAACACGTTGTGTCTTGTTACCCATCCACATTTAGGCCTATACATATAACATTTTCTCACATGTAACCTATCCACATTTAGGCCTATACATATAACATTTTGTCACGTGTAACCTATCCACATTTAGGCCTATACATATAACATTTTGTCACGTGTAACCCATCCACATTCATTCATTTTTTATTTATTGAACCTTTATTTCACCAGGTCGGTCTCATTGAGATATAAATCTATTTTTCAATAGAGACCTGGTACATAAGGTCTACACGTACAATACACATATTGGTGGTGGAAGAGGTGAGTTTACAGTGCTTTGAGCATTTAGAAAGGCGCTATATAAATGCAATCAATGATTTATTCTTTATTTTATGATACACCCAATCCATTCGGTGTGCTGAATTAGCCCATAAGCCATGCATACACCTCAGCAGTGGTGGAAAAGTACTAAATTGTCATACTCGCGGAAAAGTAAAGATACCTTCATAGAAAATGACTCAAGTAGAGGTGAAAGTGACCCAGTAAAATAATATTTGAGTCTAAAGGTATTTGGTTTTAAATATACTTAAATATCAAAAGTAAATGGAATTGCTAAAATGTTCTTAAGTATCAAAAGTATAGGTAAAATTATGAATAATTTCAAATTCTTATATTAAGCAAACCAGACGGCACAATGTTCTTGTTTTTTTTAAATTGATGGATAGCCAGGGGCACAATCCAACACTCAGACATAATTTACAAACAAAGCATTTGTTTAGTGAGTCCACCAGATCAGAGGCAGTAGGGATGACCAGGGATGTTCTCTTGTGTGAATTTGACCATTTTCCTGTCAGAATGTAAAGAATAATTTTGGGTGTCAGGGTAAATGTATGGCATAAAAAGTACATTATATTTCTTTAGGAATAAAGTAAAAGTCGCCAAAAAAATAAATAGTAAAGTACAGATACCCCCCAAAAACGACTTAATTAAGTAGTACTTACAAATATTTATAACTAAAGTACTCTACACCACTGCACCTCAGCCAGGCAGACGTGGATTTAAATACTTGTTGTTGTCAAAAAAGGATGGAAAGTGCTGCTAGGATAGACTAGGAGATCTACAAATCTCAGATCCCCCCCCAAGACCAGCTCAGTTAATCCCTACCATTGTGACAATGAGTTGTCATAATGCTGCATCAAATGTACATGGTCTTAGGGGCATTGGAAAACACAATGTCAGTAATTAAATTTATGTTCCCCTAATTGCACCGAATACATCTGTTTATCCAACAGCTACTGTAAGCAGTAATCATGAGCCTATAAACCAGAGTTACACTGTCAGCTCTGAGGCGGTGTGCCATAGTAGGAAGACCACTTAGTGCAGGGTGATATGCATAATCAGCTCCAATGTAGATAACATGAGTAAGTCTACCTCTGACATAACGTCTCGCAACATTGGGCTGTTGTGTTGATACAGGATCAAGGCTCTTTTTCCGCCCCTCAGGTATGGCCGTGTTGAGTTTGAGCACTTCCTGGGCGGCCTCATCACCACATCCACAGCTGCGATGCACTCTACACAGAGAGCAGAGTCACCCTCTACATTAATTTAATTTAGCAATTACAGTTAAGAGCTTTGCTCAAGGGCACATCAATAGATTTTCACCTTGTTAACTCAGGGATTCAAACCAGCAACATTTCCGTTACTGGCCCAATGCGCTTAACCACTAAGCTACCTGCTGTCCTCTACACACCTGTCAACATAGAACATAATTTCCCATGGCCAAGTCAAGTCCTTTGTCTGAGAAACACACATCTGCATTAAAGACATCTTCATTTTTCCCCCAGTAATTTTAAATAATCACATATTTGACCCACCGCCTCAATTTGGTCTTTTGTAGCAACATTTTTATAAAAGTAGAGACTCAGAGCTACAAAATGATATATTGTGCAGTTGAGGAAGAATTGGAAAGTAATTCTGCTTTGAAAGTTGATAAACTTGTAACCCAACTTTTGAGAAAATGGCCCTTGAATATTTTGGTACACCTACAGGACAGCTCTTTGTCTACACCTATTCATCATTGTTTACACCCTCTTAAGCCCCACCCATCTCTTTAAGGATTCACATGAGGCAATGTGGTAAACAGAGTGAGTAAGGTAGTTAACATCCAAAGATTTCAAGACTAAAAGTGGTGAAAGTAGTAGCTACAATAAGGAAAAACTCCAGATAAAAATACACTTTATCTAGTCCTTGGCATGTATCCTAATCTGACTTTGAAAAGTGTCCAGATTAAAATATTGTATAAATATTAGATGATGCTTACTCAGACACTTGTCTAAATGAATGGGTCATGTGAAATAAATGCTATAACCACCTCCCCAGCCACATCTAGCTAAATTGATGGGTCACTATTGTCTAGACATGTACACATGTTCATGAAATACAATAGATGGCCATAATCACCCCAGACACACCTGGCTAACTTGATGGGTCATGTAATCATTATCTTTTTTATCTAGCTAGCTAAACAATGAACCATAATCTCAAGCCATTATCTACAGGACAAATAGATTGTTATAGCCAGCCACTATGCATTATGCTGGAGTATAAATCTGCAAATAGCTAAAGCTAAGCAACTAGGTTCAATGTTAGCTAGCTAGCTCACATTGGGCTATAACTAGCAATAAATGCATTTCTGACAAAATTAGGAACATAATATCTGAAAATGTAGCTAGACCTTTACCCATATACATGCATGAATGCTTCCATTTGGTTTGTAGCTAGCTACACATTGTTTGGCCTGTTGTTGTGTCAAGTCACTCCGGTTCACACTGGCAATGTGCATAAAGTAGTCATCACATAAATTCTGGGCAGCAATGTTGTTGAGAGCATTAGCAACACATTTGCAGATCTCCATGTCTAACATTATATATATATATATATATATTTTTTAAAGCAGCAGTAGCAAGGATTATCGAAACATACTGAGCTGCTCATGTTATAGACAGAATCACGCTACATGGCAGATATAGGAGGCTGTTAAGAAGGGAAGGGGTCATAATAATGTCCGGAACGGAGCAAATGGAATGGCATCAAACTTGCCAAACTGACATGCCTAGTTAGATAAAGGGTAATGTAAAAATCAAACCATGTGCTTGTTGTATTTGATACCATCCCACCAATTCTGCTCCAGTCATTAACACAATCCCATTCTCCCCAATGAAAGTACCACCAACCTCCTGTGATGGTAGACCAATCTGAACTTATCTCTCGGCATGTCCAGCCCAGCCATTATCTCAGACAATCATGGCTAGCGGGAAGGTTTCTCTCTTGTAAACACATTCACAGAGTGGGGTTCTCAACCTGTTACCTCCGCTTGGAGAAGACGTTTCTACTTAAGAAGACGAGATTCTATAAAACCCAACGACGTCTGGGGTGGTCTGTTATGTAAGCGAGCGAAACAAACTCCTAGTTAGATCATATCCTGTGACGTCAACAGGTATCACATGTAGCCTTCCTCACAGCAACACCCACTGGTCTGCTTGGATCTCTCTCTCAATCTCTTTCCATTTCTCTCTCCTTTTACATATCTATATTTCCCCCCCCCCCTCTCTTTTTGACATAGATGATTTTGTCCTGTTTAAACTGGGCCATCGCTGCCTGGAGGTGTTCTGTTCGCAGCCTCTCAAACGTCACTCAATCAATTCTGAAGGGGACGAGCTGTCGCATTTCTACCAAGGAGTCGTTGACTAGGAAAACAACGCCAAGGAGGATACAGGGCTGTATCTGGGCAATTAAGGAAGTAAAACGTAATGAAGCTAATAACCTTTGGGGTTCATTTGAAATGTTCTCATGACAGTGACACATATAGCTACCTTTTTAAGATCATATCCAGTGACAGAAAGCTGACACTGTGAGTGCTTGTCAATGACCCAGGAGAGAGAAACTGAATCCTTTTTACAAGTTAGCCCGAATAAAAGGTCTTGACTTAACTCGGATCTACAGGCGCTCAGACTGTGTATAACCAGCTGAACCCAGAAATGTGCTCAAAACTGAGACCCAGCAAAGATGCCTGGGAAATGTCTCCTTTGCAGCTCACCTATGTTGTCGCCGGTGACATTTGTCCGAGTCAGGTAACTGGCTAAATTACAATTAGCCACACAGGAGCTATGTTACATGGCGTCAAAGGCACAACTAAGGAAGACCTTGTCGCCTTTTCACAGCCCCAAAGTTCTAATGATCTAAGTCATCTGCTCACCATGATCAGTCCTCCCCTTATTAGGATCCATCTCACATTGATCATGTGGAGTTAGGGAGAGCCAGAACTGTACTGATAACTATGCATGCCACAGTGGATGTCTTAGTGGTTTCTGCTGAAATAAATCCATTCAGTTAAGAGGTTAGCAGTTTACATTGTTTCACTTGTAGAGTCTTTGTCATACACCTGAGTGTATGGAACAGGGTTGCCATTGTGTGAACATTTAGGTGTCAGTGGAGGGTGGAGACCCATGGAGATGCGTTGGCTATGTTGCCTTGTTGTGTTTCTGTGGGCCTGAGAGTTGGAGTCTGGGATGTTAGGTAATCTGTGTCGGTGTGGTGTGGCCTCTAGTTTTTCTCTCTCTGAGCTCGTCCCTACCTAACCCTCTCCTCTTCTCTCTACAGGCCACCCACTACAGTTTCCTGTCCACTCTGGAGGTACTGGGGAAGCTGATGTTCGGTGCCCTGGCAGGGGGCCTGGTGGACTGGGTGGGTTTCGCCACTGCCTTCCTCCTTTTCCTGGTCCTTTTCCTGAATAATTTTGCACACCCAATTTTTCAGTTTTTGATTTGTTAAAAAAGTTTGAAATATCCAATAAATGTCGTTCCACTTCATGATTGTGTCCCACTTGTTGTTGATTCTTCACAAAAAATACAGTTTTATATCTTTATGTTTGAAGCCTGAAATGTGGCAAAAGGTCGCAAACTTCAAGGGGGCCGAATACTTTCGCAAGGCACTGTACATTTTGAATGCTTAGCACGACAGGAAAATGGTCCAATTCACACACTTATCAAAAAACGTCCCTGGTCATCTCTACTGCCTCTGATCTGGCGGACTCACTAAACACAAATGCTTAGTTTGTAAATGATGTGTCACACACCGATCTGTTTCACCTGTCTTGTGATTGTCTCCACCACCCGTCCAGGTGTCGCCCATCTTTCTCATTATCCCCTGTGTATTTATACCTGTGTTCTCTGTTTGTCTGTTGCCAGTTCATTTTGTTTCGTCCAGCGTTTTCCCCTCTGCTCCTGTCTCTCGATTGTTCCTGTTTCCTAGATTTCCCGGTATTGACTATTCTGCCGGCCCTGAGCCTGCCTGCCTGCCGGCCTGTACCTTTGCCCCACCTTTCTGGATTACTGACCTTTGCTTGCCCTGACCCTGAGCCTGCCTGCCGTCCAGTACCTTTTCCCCACCTATCTGGATTACTGACCTCTGCCTGCCCTTGAACTGCCTTTTGCCTGCCCCCGTTTGATTAATAAACGGTTGTTACTTCGACGTTGTCTGCATCTGGGTCTTACCTGAAACGTGATAATACGAACTGGCCATGACTGACCTAGCAGACTCGGACCAGCTGAGCAACGCCATCTCCTCCAAAGGATCCACCATTGGTAGGCACACATTTCTTTGTGACCTTATGGAAGGGGTCCACACCTTGGCCGAATGCCATGACCGGGCGTTGGACCTCTTTCTGGAGCAATTCCGCGGGTTGGCTGGGAGGCAGCCTGCTACGACGGTAACCTCACAGCCCCACAGTAACTCGGCTGTTAGCAGCACCACCTCACCGGTCACTCCGCCTTCCGGGGAGCCCCGCTTACCTCTCCCGGAACGCTTCAATGGAGAGCCTGGCACCTGTCGGGTGTTTCTAGCTCAGTGTGCCCTCATCTTTGAGCTTCAGCCCTCTTCCTTCCCCTTGGCCTGCTCTAAGATAGCGTGCCTTATCACGTTGATGTCCGGGAGGGTGCTCGCCTGGGCTACAGCTGTATGGGAGCAACAGCCGGCCATATATGTCAGTCTGGAGTAGTTTGTGGGAGAGGTCAAGAAGATGTTTGATTCCCCATTCTCCAGGAGAGTGGCTGCCCGGAAGCTAGGTCTCCCGCAGTGTGGCGGACTATGCATTGGATTTCTGCACGTTGGCAGCCGAGAGTGCCTGGAACCAGGAAGTGCTGTTCGACATGTTCCTACATGTTCCTACATGTTCCACAATACTACTCCCATCAACCTACATGTGTCAGGGAACCAAAGCAAGGCTATCCAGTTCTTGCTCATTAAGTCTCCTCAGATTCCTGTGGTATTGGGATTCTCATGGCTCCAGTGACACAATCACCTCATTAACTGGTCTACTGGTGCCATCATGGGCTGGAGCCCGTTCTGCCATGCCCGTTGCCTAAAGTCAGCACAACCTGCCCCACGATGTCTTCCTGGGGGCTCGGAAGTTGCCCTGGACCTCTCCGCCATTTTCCGCCCGGATGACTGCGGGATTTACCTTCTCCCTAGCACTATTTCGACCCGGGGATGACTGTACACTCTGTCGGGACCAGAGACCAAAACAATGGAGACCTACATTGGGGATTCCTTAGCTGCAGGATTAATTTGTCCTTCTTCCTCTCCCGCCGGGGCAGGGTTCTTTTTTGTGGAGAAGAAGGACAAGACCCTACGCCCGTGCATTGACTACCGGGGTCTCAATGACATAACGGTGAAGAACAGCTACCCGCTACCCCTCATCTCCTCGGGCTTCGAGTCACTTCTGGGGGCCACCGTGTTTTTCAAGCTGGATCTATGGAACACCTACCACTGCACCAGGGACAAGTGGAAGACTGCCTTCAACACGGCCAGCGGTCACTACGAGTATCTGATCAAGCCATTTGGCCTTACTAACGCCCCTACTGTGTTCCAGGCTCTGGTTAATGACGTTCTCCGTGACCGGTTTGTCTTCGTCTACCTCGATGACATCCTCGTCTTCTCTCGCTCCACCCACGAACATGTGCTCCACGTCCGACAGGTTCTCCAATGCTTCCTGGAGAACCAGCTGTTTGTAAAAGCAGAGAAGTGCGAGTTCCATTGCTCCACCATCCGTTTTCTGGGTTACGTCATCGCTGCAGGGAGTGTACAAATGGATCCTGGGAAGGTGAGAGCGGTGGTGGATTGGCCCCAGCCTACTTCCAGGGTGCAGCTTCAATTTGTCCTGGGGTTTGCCAACTTCTATCGCCGCTTTATCAGAGGTTACAGCACCGTGACTTCTCCCTGTCATCACTCAACTCCCCCAAGTTCAGTTCACATGGTCTCCAGATGCTGACTGGGCATTCTGGGACCTCAAACAATGCTTCACCACAGCTCCTATCTTGGTTCATCCTGACCCATCCCCTCAGTTCATGGTGAAGGCCGTTGCTTCGGATGTCGGAATGGGGGCTGTCCTGTTCCAGCGTTCTGCCCTGGACCTCAAGCTACAGCCCAACGCCTTAACGCCACAGAGAAGAACTATGATGTGGGAAATCGTAAGCTTCTCACGGGGGAAGATGGCGTTAGAGGAATGGAGGCACTGGCTGGAGGGGGCGGAACATCCGTTCATCATGTGGACCGACCACAAGAACCTGGAGTATCTCCGCACCGCCAAGGGCCTCAATTCCAGGCAAGCTAGATGAGCACTGCTGTTCACACGGTTCAACTTCTCCATCTCGTACCGGCTGGGATCCAAGAATGTGAAGCTGGATGCGCAGTCACGCTGCTAAAGCCCCACCACTACTACCCTGGATACCGAGACCATCCTTTTCACTTCATGCCTGGCGACGGCACTCAGCTGGGGAATAGGGAAGCTGGTCCATGAGGCACAGCATTCCCAGCCAAACACCGGGGGGGCTCTGATAACCAGATGTTTGTTTCTGAAGCTGTCTGCACCTCAGTCCTGGAGTGGGCCCAATCGTGAAGCACGGGGGTGGCAGCATCATGTTGTGGGGATGCTTTGCTGCAGGAGGGACTGGTGCACTTCACAAAATCACAAAATAGATGGCATCATGAGGGAGGAAAATTCTATGGATATATTGAAGCAACATCTCAAGACATCAGTCAGGAAGTTAAAGCTTGGTCACAAATGGGTCTTCCAAATGGACAATGACCCCAAGCATACTTCCAAAGTTGCTGTAAAATGGCTTCAGGACTACAAAGTCAAGGTATTGGAGCAGCCATCACAAAGCGCTGACCTCAATCCTATAGAAATTTTGTGGGCAGGACTGAAAAAACGTGTGTGAGCAAGGAGGCCTACAAACCTGACTCAGCTCTGTTACATCAGTTACATCAGCTCTGTCAGGAGGAATGGTCCAAATTCACCCAACTTATTGTGGGAAGCTTGTGGAAGGCTACCCGATACGTTAAACAATTTAAAGCCAATGCTACTAAATACTAATTGAGTGTATGTACCTTTCTGACCCACTGGGAATATGATGAAAGAATAAAAGCTGAAATAAATCACTCTCTCTACTACTGTTCTGACATTTCACATTCTTAAAATAAAGTGGTGATCCTAACTGACCTAAGACAGGGATTTTTTACTAGGATTAAATGTAAGCAATTGTTAAAACTGAGTTTAAATGTATTTGGCTAAGGTGTATGTAAACTTCTGACTTCAACTGTAAGTATATTTACTTTTAAACTTTTACTTAATTAGTATTTTACTGGGTGACTTTTACTTTTACTTGAGTCATTTACTATTAAGGTATCTGTACTTTTTTTGAAGTATGACAATTGCATACTTTTTCCAACAGTGATCATGCGCAAGAATGTGAGGTGTTTTCAATTATGGACAGCAGTGTCCGCAAAGAGCAATGAAAAAGGGAAAACGGATTCCTCTCACTAATGTCTACAGATTTATCAAAACAAACAAATATGTAGGTAACTCTTAAAAAGACTGACACAGGCAATCCTCGTTACCTGGATACCTACCTTTCCAAAAATTAATTGTGTTATTTGGACGCTATAATTGCAGTATGTCCTTCACTGTAAAATAACTACATTTAAACTGCAAAACTATAAACTATAAAATGACGGCATTACTGTAGGTTCAAAATGAGGATGCAGTAATTATAAAATGTTAATTGATCTTTTGCTTCTGGACATGGCGAGGTGTGCCCCTTATTTTGTCCAATAAGGAATTTTCTGAAAATATATCTGTCCATTAAAGGGGCAATCTGGGATTTAAGTAACAACAAAACGGACACCACACCACTTTTTGGTAAACAGTTAAGGCGGTGGAGAAATTCATAGACACAGCAACGGATTAAAGGACTGAACATCCACAGCTGTGGGATGTTGTGTTTTGCGGGCCATCATCAGCCTGACTGCCTCTGTAATCTCACTCTTATCCTCTTTGATTGTAACTGCCAGTGAAAGTTATTTTGCTATATCTCTGATAGTCTTGTTACTCAGAGAGACAGAGCTTCTCACAACAACCCTGCTGAGATAACTGATCACGGATAATTTTTTCTTCAGTAATGATTCTCATAACATTCAAACGGCATAATCTGAATCTGTTTGATAGGTTATTAATAGCTTTTGTTTCCTTGGAGTCGATTAAGCCATGACACAAGTAACCAAGTTATTTTGATGATGAAATAGGTAGACCAGGGATGGGCAAGTACAATTTCCCCCCAACCCTAGCAAACACAGCTGATTAAATGTATTGCTTTCTAAACGGAAGATCATGATTAGTTGATTATCGGAGGTGTGTAGGCTTGGGCTGGGTTAAAAGTGAGACACCAATCAGACCCCCAAGGACCAGAGTTGCCCATCCCTGAGGTAGAAAGGGTTGTGTAGGTTACTTTCTAAATGTAGTCCGTTACAGTTACTAGCTACCTGTCCAAAATTTAAATCAGTGACATAACTTTTTGATTACCAAAATGTAGTAACGCAATTGGATAACTTTCACTGAAATTTTGGATTCGTTATCCCTTAAGAGGCATTAGAAGAAGACAAAAAGGATCCATCAAATGCATTTGGTGTGTCATCTGACTTGTGATCAGACTCGCTCAGGTGGAACAAACTTAAACATGCACCTTTTTTCAAAGCTGAATTGAAAACAGAAAATGTTTCTGAATTTAAAAGTAACTCAAGTAATTCAGTAATCATTTAGTTTTTCAAAAGTATCTGTAAGAGTAGCTTTGGAGAGGTTGTAGTGTAATCTTTCTGAGTAACTTGTCCAAAGATCCCCATTGGAATGTTCAAACAAGTTGGACAGGTAACTTACAGTTAGTGTCATGTCACAGACGGTCTTGTGGCCTTGACAACCGCAAGAGGTAGCTAGTAAACCACACCCTTTACCACCAGCTGCAAAGGAGGATTATACATGAGATCAAAGTGATAGTTTTAACCATGTTTTGAAGCTCTACAGTGTTTGTTTACAATTACATTGTTTACAACCAATGTAGTAAAACTAGTTTTTATTTTGGGCTCTCATGGGTAACGCAGCTCATTTATAGGTTATATTTATAGGTTATATCCTTCAAGACTCAATGGCTAATTAACTTAAAAATCCAATAATGAATCTAGCTAATCCCATTTAAGGGAACCCCTTTTGGCCTACCGGTAATTGCGTCCCCCATATCGAGGCACAACTTCCATAGCCTAAGAACTCCCATTTTACTTCAATTTATAGTGTCTACATTAAATACTGATTTTGCTAACATCATCTCAATAGGGAACCTTACTAAACATTTCACATCTGTTATCATGTCACCAAAATGTGTTAGATCTATCAGTTTTCTTCTACTGCTGGCTGCTATTCATTTACTGACAACTTTACTGGGTTGTATGGAAAGTTTTACACAGTCTCGCAACCAGCAATGCCTGTCCAATGATAGCGTTGAGTGTGGGCTGCACCACTTCTAGGTGGGGTTTTTCATGTATATAAATATATGAGTGCATCTTCCCAAGGCCCATGCAATCTGTCTGAGAAGTTTCACAGTCCCTACCTTTGTCTAGCTGGTAAGTTATCCCTTTTTTTTATTCAATACACCTTCTCCAGGAAATTGAGCATCTCGACTTCCAATTCTAGGTAACAATCACTTGTTCACTTCTCTCCTTTTTAGGGACTTTGAAACCATGTTTAGATGGGAAACTAACTTCACAGCTGTATGAATACATTCTAAATGCAGTATAACGTTCCCCTAGGGAACTTTACCATGCGTACATCCCTGTTTCTTTGTCACTCACGTCACACTTATCAGATAGCCAGTGTGGCTGAGGCGTAGTTGTGATATTTCAGAATGATTTTTGATTCATTATTTTCTATAACGGATCCATATACCTCAGATCCTGTTATGTCTTGAAAAGCACTGTGAACTAACTGAGGAAAAGTGAGGAAAAGGTTCAGGTTTTGAGTGAGTTCTATCTACAGGATTCCAGTTAGGTGTGGTCACCACCAGATTTTTTGCCAACATTGTGAAATAGATGGTGCAGTGACAAATAATTAATCTGTGCACCCTCATAAATACACATTTCTATCCAGTTGTTGTAGGCATATAATTGTATTCTATGGAATGATGATTAGGCGATCTAAGCGGCAGCCTATCATAGGCAGAGACATTGTTTACTTTTGTGTTGGGGATGAGTCCATGAAATACAGTTTGATGAAATATATGCATGGTCTGGTACTGGTACTGTAGCATATTCTGGCATCAAATTAGCTTCTCAACTATAATTATTTTAGAAATTCAATAGACTTTGATGTCAATATAGAGGATATTATTAATACTGTACTGTGGTTATTACTGAATCCCCCTGTTTCTCTCTGCAGACCTGTGCCACCATGTCCTTCTTGCAGCAGACTGTCTATCTGGGCATGGCAGATGACTCGGTAGGGTTCTGTTCCACTTACTTGAGGGAAAGACTCAATTTTTTTTCTTTCTTGTGGAACAACTTACCAGGCTGTGTTTGTATACTTGTAGCCAGTGATGTAAAGTACTTTTGTAAAAAAACTTTTTTTTTTAAATGTTAAAGTACTCTTTAAGTATTTATGTCGGTTTTTGGAGTATCTTACTTTATAGATTTTTGGCAACTTTTACTTTTACTCCACTACATTCCTAAAGAAAATAATATATTTTTTACTCCATACATTTTCCCTAGCAACCAAAAATGCTTGTTACATTTTGAATGCTTAGCAGGACAGAAAAATGGTCATATTCGTGTACTTATCAAGAGAACATCCCTGGTCATCGCTACTGCCTCTGATCTGGTCGACTTACTAAACATAAATGTAAAAAAAACAAGAAAGCCATGCAGTCTGGTTTTCTTAATATAAGGAATTTGAAATTATTTAAACTTTTTGTTTTCCTTTTGATTCTTAATTATATTTTAGCAATTACATTTACTTTTGATACTTAAGTATATTTAAAAAACAAAAACTTTTAGACTTTTACTCAAGTAGTATTTTACTGGATGACCTTAACTTTTACTTGAGTCATTTTGACAATTGGGTACTTTTTGTAGCCGGATAAAGATTAAGGGGAGGGTGGAGGACAGAGGAAGAGTGAGAGAAAAATAGACAGATGTTGAGGATGGCAACAGAGAGGGTCAAAGAGAGTCTGAGAAACAAACTGCACAATTCCTTCTCTTTCCCACTCTATCCCCATTCCTTGTATGGGATGTTTCTCCCTTTTGCTTCTGATCTATTCTCTACATTTTGTGAAGGTATCCATTGATTCACTGCATGGCAGCTAAGTGAAATTGTTCTCTGTCTCAGACCCAACTCAATCAGGGCACTGTGACTCCCTACCCACATTTCAGTGCCGATGGGGATGCAGGTATCTTGGATAAGGCCATCAAGGCCAAAGGTGAGGTTGTCACACACACACACACACACACACACACACACACACACACACACACACACACACACACACACACACACACACACAAATAATGTTTGAATGTGTTTCATAGCAGAGAAGCTTAGGTGAATAGAACTCACTCCGTGTGTGACATGAGGCAGCATAGAAAGATATTCGGAGGAAATGTGACCGTGTGTACATTTCTGGGTCCGTGTTTTCATTGTCTCTTGCTGGGGAGTAGTCAGAGCTGCCTAACCGTAAGCCCGGGGCCACACACACACTTAATGTTCATAAAGAAATTGATAAGGGCTCATGGATTAGAGTATGCAACAACGTTTCTTATTGAACAAGTCCTTCCATCTTGTCTCTGTGACGTAGGTGTAGATGAGAACACCATCATTGATGTGCTGGTGAAGAGGAGCAACGCCCAGAGACAGCAGATCAAAGCTAGCTACCTAAAGGCTAGTGGCAAGGTAAGACGGGACACCCACTAGGTGCTTTTGGTTTAGCATGTGCGGGTGGCGGCACATGGGTGGAATTCGCACTTTAGGACTAATGGAACAATGCAAAACGTGCATAATCCAAAAACCTTGCGCACCTGGAAAGCTAAAACACACACTTGTGTATGACTGTGGAAGTGTGTATCAACCCTCTATCTGCAGCCTCTGGAGACTGCCCTGAAGTCGGCCCTAAATGGAGAGCTGGAGGATGTGGTTCTGGCACTGCTCAAAACGCCAGCCCAATATGATGCCCAACAGCTCAAACTGGCCATGAAGGTACACACTTACTCAGTCACTCACTACTACTAAGAATATACAATACTACTTAGAATACAAACAAATGTGTATCTTTCCCTCCGTTCGGGTGGCCTAGAGATGGTAACAGATAGAATACAAATAATTATAGAGTAATGATTACCTTCTAAAGAGGACGCTGGGATGACATCATCCTGTATTCTTGTTCTGCTGTTTAGTCAGTCCCACCCACTTCCTAACACCCTACCCATAGTGACTCATTCTGCTTTATTATAGTGTTGTGTAATAACGGTGGGAATTTTAAAATGTGTGGGACTGTCTGTCTTCTTTATACAATGGGTGGAGCTGTTTTAATATGTGAGGAGACAGTAAGAAAAGTGGTGATGAGTACCTACTATACTTTTGGTTTAACGATACACAAGTCTGTGTATGTGCAGTGTGTGTGAGCCCAGCTAGCACATTTGGTTCCCTGGAAGTTGTGGGAACGTACATTTTTGGTTTCCCATTGGTTCTGGGAACGAAGCAATAAGTTCCCTGACTGGTAAAATGGTTGCAGGGAGGTTCTGTGAATGTTGTTTTAAACGTTCTGAGAACGGAAGTGAAAATGTGTCTTGTTCTGGGAACGTATATTTTTAGGTTGCAGGGAAGTTCTGGGAATGTTTAGAACTCCAAGCACCGACGGGACACATGGAAATTCATTTGCCTAAGCATTAATAATGCAAACACATTTATTTTTTATTTTGGCACAGTCAGTGAGATTTGAACCTTTGACCTTTTGATCTCTATCAATGGAATTATAATTTTAGTGAAGTTTCTTAAAATGTGCTGAGAATGTTTCAATGCCAAACAACTATCCAGCACCATTCCCAGAAAGTTATGGGAAGGTTGTAAGCAGAATAACCATGAGACAACCACGGTCTCACCAATCTCTAAGAAACATAAAGTGTTCACAACATTATGTGCTAGCTGGGAGGTGTCTGGCATAGTGGTAGACCTGTAGGTGCAGGTAGCGCCATGCTTCAGTCTGTTCTGTTCCATTTAGGGTATAATGAACATGGCCCAGCTCTTTATGTGTTTCTGTCATCCAATCATCCAATCCAATCCTTTAGTCTCAGCTTTATGACTGATGTGACCCTTTTGTCCTTGTTGGCCCTTTGACCCTCTCACCTATTTCTCTCAGGGATTGGGCACAGATGAGGATACTCTGATTGAGATTCTGGCCTCCAGGACCAATAAAGAGATCAAAGAGATAAAGAAAGCCTATCAGGAAGGTGTGTAATATGTGAATATGTATATGTAGACGTCCTGTACGTGATATGATAGTTACAACAAGACAATAATCATGTCTTTTTCTTGCTAGAATACAAAATCGAGCTGCAGGATGACATCAAGTCTGACACAGGCGGAGACTTCAGAAATGCTCTGCTCTCGCTCTGCAAGGTGTGTGTGTTTATTTATAGCTTCTTTAACCTCAGATGAATAGTATGGCACAATCAACCTCACTGCCCCCACTCTCTCCCTCACATACTGTAGGCTACTAGGAATGAGGACTTCATCGTGAACCAGGAACTTGCTGAAAGTGATGCCAAGGTATGGAGGAGAGCTAGAGTGTGTATTTGTGTGTGTCAGAATTTTTAAAGAAATCAATGTTTGACACTGGCACCCAGAGTCAATGTGTAATTTAATCCCTGTGTGTGTGATGCCTGTGCCTACTCTATTAATCCATAGGCCCTGTATGAGGCTGGAGAGAAGAAGAAGGGAACGGACTGCTCTGTCTTCATAGACATTCTGACCACCAGAAGTGCTCCTCAGCTCCGCCAAGGTGAATGTGACAGCACAGCTCTATGTGAGCTAAATAAAAGTACAGACTCAGAGCTTCTGGTATATCATACACTGTAGTTTGACGAAACATGGAAAATTATGCTGCTAAACTTGTAAAACCAGACAAGTAGTAGAAATGCCCTTGCTAGAGTGCTCCTCTTTGTTTAAGCCCATTCAGCATCGTTCACACCCTTTTAAGCCTTAGCCACACCTATTTAAGTATTCATATGTAAACGCTGGTAAGTCAACATGGCATTGTCTTCCAGAAACTAGTCTCGCTACTTAAACTTTCCCCCACTGAACTGTGTCGATAAATAGCACCTGCTCAATTGAGGGCAGAAATGTTGTTGAGAGTTATAGCAACACTTTTGCAGTTGTCCATAGCTTTCCAAAAATATGCAGTAGCAAAGATCATCTATATACTGACCAGTATATTAATGTGGATGCTACTGTGATTATAGATAATCATTAATTAATTGTGAACAATGATGAGTGAGAAAGTTAGAGGGATAAATATCATACCCCCCAAAAATGCTAACCTCCCATTATTGGTAATGGTGAGAGCAGGGCCCGGCAAACATGTGGCGAACAGTCATTTTCCCCAGCACTTTTCAATTAGATGAGGCAGTGCTCTACCACTTTCGTTTTTGTTAAAAAAATGTTTTAATGCAAATGTGTTTAAGTCAAGGACAAACTGTTTCTTTGTTTGACTGATAATTTGTCAACTCACACAATTAGTAGCCTTTGTCCTTCTCATCAGAGTACTCCAGGTTATCATGTGGGCTCACACCGTAGAACAGGGTTTCCCACACTCAGTCCTGGGGCCCCCCTGGTGCATGTTTTGGTCTTTGCCCTAACACTACACAGCTGATTCAAATAACCAACTCATCATCAAGATTTGATTATATTAATCAGCTGGGGTAAAAAAATGTCCACCCAAGGGAGGCCCCGGGACCGAGTTTGGGAACCCCTGCTGTAGAGCAATAGGATAAAGTGGCTTGTGCTCTGCTCACCCTGACCAAAAATTACACTTCCAGTGTAGCAGTTTTTTTTAAACGACTGCTTTTGCACAAAGACCCCATCACCTCCTCCCTGCCGACACACTTGACCCGCTTCAATTTGTCTACCGCCCTGACAGATCCACAGACAATGCAATCGCCATTGCACTGCACACTGCCCTCAAACACATAAACAAAAGAAATGCATATCTGAGGCTGCTGTTCATCAGTTACAGCTCGGCCTTCAATAACATAGTGCACTCTAAGTTCATCACAAAGCTCAAAACCCTGAGACTGAACTCCTTATTCAACTGGTTCCTGGACTTCCTGACAGGCCGCCCCAGGTGGTGAAGATAGGCAACATTACCTTCACCCCACTGATCCGCAACACGAGGGACCCCTCAAGGGTTCGTCCTCAGTCCCCACCTGTACTCCATGTATACCCACGACTGCGTGGCCTCACACCGTTCCAACTCCATCACCAAGTTCGCAGACGGCATGACAGTATCAGGCCTGATTACCAACCAGGACGAGACAGCCTAGGACGTAGGCACCCTGACAGTATGTTGCCAGGTAAACATCCTCTCCCCCAACATCAGCAAAACAAAGTAACTGATTGCAGTATACACATCTCCAATGAGCTGAAATGATCATATCCACACGGACATCGAGGTGAAAAAGGCACAGCAGCGACTCTTCAATCTCAGGAGGCAGAATATATTAGGCATTTGCCCGAGGGCCCTCACAGCCTCTTACAGGAGCACCATGGGGAGCATACGGTCAGGCTGCATCATGGTATGGTATGGCAACTCCACCGCCACTGACTGCAAGGTTCTACAGAGGGTGGTACGCTCAGCCGAACGTACAACGTATTGACTGCCATCCAGGAGACTTACCTGCCTCCCCTCCTGCCCCTTTGCAGCTCCCCTATGAATATTCTACCCCACCCCCCCAACAAACATTTACGTACGCTCAAGAATTTCACTGTACACTACGATTACATCTGTGACCCTGTGCATATGACTAATAAACTCATCTAATCTAGTCATCGTAAAATGTAATCGTGTCAATTTTTTTTGACCCATACCTTTTTGATTATTTAACAAGTATTAGCTAAAATCTCTTTATTTGAGAAATAGAAAAAATATAAGCACCCACCAAATTATTATAATTATTTAATTACACACACACACACTTATTTCTCAACACCTGTTAATTACATTGTAGCCCTATCTATAGGGTTCTTTATTTTTGTCATCACTTAGACACTGATGAATACTACTACAATCTAGATGTGCAGTGTATGAAAAAGGGAAAACACGCACGTGCAACCACAAATTATTTGATACTGTTTGAACATTTCAAGTACATCTCTCTCTCTCTCTCTCTCAGCGTTTGAGAAGTACTTCAAGTACAGTAAGGTGGATGTGACAAAGGCTATCGACCTGGAACTGAAGGGAGACATTGAGAACTGTCTGACTGCCGTAGGTGAGATGTCACTGCCAGGACCAAGCCTAGTAATGTTCCAATGTCGTTTATATAATCTGTGCATCACCCTCAATCCATGTCTTCTGCTGTATCACACTCTTCACTGGGCATCAGACCTGTAACATTACATTATGTCCTTCATTTTCCTCATGCAGAAAAAGGTCATGCTGTGAGCAAATTAACATTTATCTCTCAAGACTAAAATAATAATTTTTTTAATAGATGGGATGGCACATTATCCAAGGCAAATTCACTATACTACAACTCCTGCAATGCACTGGTCACCTCATGGCCATTCCGATACCCTTGCGACAGCTTTGGGGAATGCTGCACCTTGTCTATGCTGCTCTATGATGTCATCTGACTGGTTTTGATATCTGTCTTTCAGTGAAATGTGCTGGAAGCAAGCCTGCTTTCTTTGCTGAGAGACTCAACTTGGCCATGAAGGTCTGTTTACTGTTAAACATACTTACAGTATGTTTTATGTGCCAGATAAGAGTTTGCCCTGGGTCGTGTTCATTAGAGAATGCAACAGAAAATGTTTTAAATATGAAAATAAGTGTTGCTTATCGGACAAATCCAGGTACCTGTTACAGTCCATTTTCTACCTAAAGAAAACGACCCTGTTTTAAGATTTGACAATCTACAGAAGAACATGCAAATACTGTACAAGAAAGCACAAACAGATCTCGGTTCAAGCTAAGGACTTAGCACCATCTGGTTATAAATCTTCAGTTTGTGTGCCTGTGCCATACCCCAGGGTAAAGGAACCAGGACCAAGATTCTGACCCATGTCATGGTGAGCCGTTCTGAAGTGGACATGGCCCGGATCAAACAGGAGTACAAGAAGACGTTTGGGAAAACCCTCTATCAGGACATTCTGGTGAGCAAACATCTCAAAGCAGCAATAAAAAAACAAGGAACTGTTTCCCCGACCCAGATTAAGCACATAGTACTAAACTAAAAAGCTATTTCAACAGATCCTCCATTGAGAATGAGTTTAAATCCAGGACTAGGCTTAATCGGGGTCCAAAGTTTTAAGGACATGCATCAGATTGTACGAAGTATTCAGATTTCTGGGTCCAATCTGAGATAGGATAGAAGACTGACAATGTATGAAATGGGAAAATATGGCATCTGAAAAATAATTGTCAACATAAAATGTTTATATTTTGTAGAGTAACTCTTATTTTATTTTTACATTTTTTATTTAACCTTTATTTCACTAGGCAAATCAGTTAAGAACAAATTCTTATTTACAATGATTGCATACACCGGGCAAACCCAGACGATGCTGGGCCAATTGTGTGCCGCCCTATGGGACTCTCAATCCCGGCCAGTTGTGATACAGCCTCTTGTCTCTTACCCCCTTAGAATGACACCAATGGCGACTATGAGAAGATCCTACTGGCCTTGTGTGGAAGTGACAGCTAACTTTCTCTCCTCTCTCACCTAGCAAGAATGGCATTCGCACCATTTTAGAAAACTGTACATGATGAAACATTCCCCTCCAATGTGCATTTCCCAAAATGCAAAATATAATGGTTCATGACAACTATCTGAAATTGCAGTCCTGATGTATTTTAGCTAAATGCTAACAGCAATAAGCACAGTTAGCATGTTAAGCAGCATTGCATAATTTAGCCTAGCTTCAGCAGACTTGGTGATCTATTCCATAGTGCAATATATCACACACTTAACCATTTGTGAGCCAAGAATATACAGTGGCATTGTACCCTGGTTGAATAACTGGTCCTTTGTGAAAATAAAGCTTTTTATGTGGATCCAAATTGTCTGAATTTGACTGTGTCATTGACTGTGTCATTTCATTCTAAAAAACGTGTTTATTATTAGTATAATTTTTTGCAATTTAGCCTGTCTATGAAAGTTAATTTCATAATCACCCACCGAGAATGTACCACCTCAGACCATGTCATGAGTTACATTTACAACACTGTAAAACACAGACATTGTGTAATATAAATTAGATTCATCTCACTCTAGAATTTAGATGTAATTATTTGTATTAGGTCTGTAATTTATGTGTAAACATACTGAATTGTAATTGGATGCATTTTGCCGCCATATCATACTGTGCTATGATTGGTTAAGACCACCCAAATGGTTAGGTCATGGTCAGTTTGATCCTGGTTGGCGAGACGTGAACATGCCAGTTATAGCTAGCTAATAAAGAGCTACGTTAAGAAATATCTTGTAGTCCTGCATTTTATTATGTTGTACAAAGTGTGCAAAACAAGACAAGGTCTACAATAGCAAGACGTAATTTGGAAGGATGGTCACGTGAGACTACAATTACATGTAGGCCATTCTTGAAGACAGAGTAGAATACACGTTTTGAACAAACTGACTTCTTAATCTTACTAACATAAGCCTAATTCAAATTCCAACATAAAACTATGGAACCATCTCAGAGGCAAAAATTTACGAAAATATGTGTTTGTTCAGACCTGGATGGTCTAATCAATAACAATTGCTAACCATGTAAGTAAAGAAATTACATTCAAATGTATTAATTTCAAAACAGTAGGCCTACATTCTCACGGTCATGGAGGAATTCCGTGTCATGAACCACAGATATAGTAGGCTACTAATAACAGTTTTGATTAGGCCTAAACAGAGAAAGATGTGTGAGTCTTGATTAAACTGAAAAACCCTTGTTTCCTGGAAAAAATTGGATGTCCATTGTGGGATGGGTCAGATTGACCCGCAGTTTAAACACACTCAAGAAGAGTCAAAGAATCCCGTAAAAACAGCCAATACTTTATTTCGTCTTGTCAGACCTTACAGAAATAAGAAATACAAGAACATTTGATTTCAAAAACTCCATATTTAATAACTTTTTGTAAAAAATATTTCCTTTCTCACAAACAAGCATTTTCTGGAGCTCATTTTTGAATGTCTGCCAGAGATCTGCTGTTCTCACACTGAGAAGGAGACGTTTGGGAAAGCTCCTTTTCTCCCAAAGGTAATGATAAAAGTGCAACCAGAACCAGTAAATAAAAAACAAACATCAAAGACACTTGTTTACTTTGGGCCTGTGCAAATATCTAGACAGATGAAAGCCTCCGGGTCAAAATGACCCACAACATCATGTTTGTATACAAAATCTACACAGACATTCCACAATCAAATCAAATTGATTTATAAAGCCCTTCTTACATCAGCTGATATACAGAAACCCAGCCTAAAACCCCAAACAGCAAGCAATGCAGGACTAGAAGCACGGTGTCTATGGAAAAACTCCCTAGAAAGGCCAGAACCTAGGAAGAAACCTAGAGAGGCTAGTCCTCTTCTGGCTGTGCCAGGTGGAGATTATAACAGAACATGGCCAAGATGTTCAAAGATGACCAGCAGGGTCAAATAATAATAATCACAGTGGTTGTCGAGGGTGCAACAGGTCAGCACCTCAGGAGTAAATGTCAGTTGGCTTTTCATAGCCGATCATTCAGAGTACCTCTACTGATCCTGCTGTCTCTAGAGAGTTGAAAACAGCAGGTCTGGGACAGGTAGCACGTCCGGTGAGCAGGTCAGGATCCATAACCGCAGGCAGAACAGTTGAAAGAAAGAATACTTAAATTCACACAGGACACCGGATAAGACAGGAGAAATACTCCAGATATAACAGACTGACCCTAGCCCCCCGAAACATAAACTACTGCAGCATAAATACTGGAGGCTGAGACAGGAGAGGTCGGGAGACACTGTGGCCCCATCCGACATTACCCCTGACAGGGCAAAACAGGAAGGATATAACCCCACTCACTTTGCCAAAGCACAGCCCCACACCACTAGAGGGATATCTTCAACCACCAACTTACCATCCTGAGACAAGGCCGAGTATAGCCCACAAAGATCTCCGCCGCGGCACAACCCAAGGGGGGCGTCAACCCAGAAGACGGCATGAGTGGGACATCTTCATCTGACTGCCCTCAAAGTAATTCATAGCACTTTATTATGAAGTAGACGACTGAGGTATTCAAGAAATAAGTTGTTTCATCTACAATGTCCAAGCAGGAATGCATGATTATAGATATTTTCATATGTGTAACCTAATCCAGTGATTGTAATGAATTTTGGGTTGACAATTAGATTAAAGTTGCTATATTTCACAGTCAATATATATATATATATATTTTTTAGTCAGGGTTGGGTAGGTTACTTTTAAAAAGTAATCCTTTAGTTACTAGTTACTTGTCTAAAATTGTATTCAGTAACGTAACTTTTGGATTACCTAAACTCAGTAACATAATCTGATTACTTTGTTACTTTTTGATTATTTCACCCACAAAACAAGAAAAAAAAGATTACCAATTAAACAACATTTATTGCAGGATGTTTGAGCCACATTAAAAGACATCACAAAACATTGTGACACAAATGTATTTAAGGCCTCTATACCTGCCACTAGCCTTCATCCTTCATCCTGATCTTGTCCATTTATATAGAATAATTAATAAGAATTGGTTCTTAATAGACTTGCCTAGTTAAATAAAAAATCATGTACATCTGTCTAAAAATGTGGGCACAAACACAATGTGCAGGACAAAGGATACATGTTAAAACTAGGCATATTTGTTCTTAACTGACTTGCCTAGTTAAATAAAAGGTGAAATAAAGGTTAAATAAATAAATAAGTAAGGGCTTAAGTAACACAGCAGCATGGATGATGCTAAACACTTATCCCAAGAGACACCAGTACAAAAATAAAAATGTATGCACCCACTACTGTAAGTCGTTCTGGATAAGAGCGTCAGAGAAATAACAACAATTTGAAATAGAAATATAAAGAAAACAGTATAATCACAACGTTTAGTCCAACAAGTAGTTTAAAAAAAAGTTTAAGCAAAAAAAAGTGCAGCTTTGTGCAATAAACCCAAATATCAGACATGGCATTTCAGTAGGCCTATTCTGAAGCTAGCCTACTCAGATGATTGAAGGCAGAAATTGCCTTTGTATTGTAGCAAGAGGAGATGCTCTAGATGAGCATCAGACATCCTGTTTCACGGATTGGTAAACAGGTTTCCACCATAGCTGAAAAGGCGCTCAACTGGGGCACAGGAGGGCAGTCTCGTGTTGTACTTCAGAAACAATTTCAAGGAGTCCAAAGACTTCTCTTTGAGGAACTTCCTCACCTCATCCTCTGCAATGTCACTGGCCCTTGTCGTTGCAACTCTGAACACCAAAACATTGTCTTCTGAGTCATCAGACTCGTTCTGTGCTCCCTCATCAACCTCTTCAGAGTGTGTGTTCTACATAGAAGCTGCTTCTTGAACTAATGTGCTCCACATCTCCTTTCTCTTTCAAGGGTTGAGCGGTATTTTCTCGGAGAGCTTAGACTTCAAGCTTAGGATTGTTGGGATAAGAAAGCCAGGAAAACACTTATCTCCCTGAAGAAGATCAATAGAGAATGCGAGTGGCTGTAGGACTGTACAAGCCAAAGAATCGGACTTCCTCTCCAAGGTCTCCTCCTCGATCCAGTGTCATGTCATAACGATGAAGCTTCTGTTATGGGCAGACCAGATACCTGCTGTGGTGCAGACGGATTTTACGGTCTGGAGTTTGGTAGAGAGAGCTTCTTTCATGGACTCAAATTATTATTAAATTCATTCCATCAAACTCTTTCTGCACATTACTTGTCTCCCACCACTGATTCCTTCTACTAGCTGCAGAATGAAGGTACCTCTACTAGTGAAAAGGGTTGCATATCGTCTATGATTAAGTCAAATACCAGGTGATTAACCTGGCTTTGTGAGGTGTGTGGTCCTCTTGGTTGTAGTTTTGCCTGTTTCAATAATGTACAAGAGGTCCCTTTTTGGCCATTGTAGATGGCTGGGCATCTCTGCACTCCTCCATGTCACCTGGCTGCCTTTTTCTGCTCAGGGTCTTCCATTGAGTGTTATGCATCCTCTGAAAAGTGATTACATTTAGTTTTAACTATGCTACAGTAGAATTAAAATAACAGTGGTGTGAGCACCTTGTTATTGTTTTAATTAAGGATTGTACTTTTATCCAATGTTTGTCCACCCTTTCTAAACATATGTTTCACTTTCTTTATGTTTCACTTTCAGCCTACCCCGGTCTGAAAAACACAGGGCTGGGGTTGGAACATTTTAAACCACTCATACATGGACAAAGCTGTGGATGCAACGATGTATATGGTTGTTCATATTGTTTATCTAGAAATACTCAAATAAAAAAACAATGGAGTATTATACTTTTAGTTACGGACACTCTTACTGACAGTTGTGGCTGCTTTGTGTGATGTATTGTTGTCTCTACCTTCTTGCCCCTTGTGCTGTTGTCTGTGCCCAATCATGTTTGTACCATGTTGTGCTGCTGCCATGTTGTTGTCATGTTGTGTTGCTACCATGCTGTGTGTCATGTGTTGCTGCCATGCTATGTTGTTGTCTTAGGTCTCTCTTTAGGTAGTGTTGTCTCTCTTGTCGTGATCTGTGTTTTCTCTTATATATTTTTTAATCCCAGCCCCCTTCCCCGCAGGAGGCAGTTTGCCTTTTGGTAGGCCGTCATTGTAAATAATCATTTGTTCTTAACTGACTTGCCTAGTTAAATAAAGGTTAAATACATTTTTTTTAAAAATACCAGCATTTACTTGGGTTGAAAAAACAATTGAACAGCAGGCAAACTGCAGCGTGTCTAAATTGATTTGGGTGAAACCATAGCTAGTTAGCTATCTAACTAACCCTGACAGTAAGCACCCTGCTATGCTGGGTTACGGGGTGCAACTAGCTTTCAAAATGTTTTTCAAACTTTTGATTTAGCTAGCTAGGCTATGTAGCCCAGTGAATCTTACCCAACTATCTACAACTGATTTCTTAGTTCAAATATATTTAATTTGCGAAATTGTTAACAAATTAGCACAATAGCATACTTGCTATGATATCTTGCTAACGTTAAGTGCAAAGTTAAGTGAGCAGCATACAACATAGTGTAGGAGAGTTGGCAAGCAAATTAGCTAACAGACTAGTTAGCTAGAAATCTGACTAACTAGTCAGCTAATGCACTCTGAAATCCCCGATATATGCTGTAAGATTGGGAAGACAACCTGTCTGTCTCTAAAGACTAGTTAGCTAAGAAAGCGGCAGGGTAGCCTAGTGGTTAGAGCGTGTGACTACTAACCGGAAGGTTGCGAGTTCAAACCCCCGAGCTGACAAGGTACAAATCTGTTCCTAGGCCGTCATTGAAAATAAGAATTTGTTCTTAACTGACTTGCCTGGTTAATGTGCAAACAGTTTGCATTGAACTGTTTCCTTCCTTGAACACATTGTTATTTGAAACGCCATCCCAAAATGCACTGGGTGTGCACGCCATATCCTTTTCTTTTGTGACCATGTATGTTGCTCAGGCGGGAAGATCAACTTAGCAGTTTTTCGCCGTTTAATCAGGACACAAAGAAGCATCTTTCTCCGTTTAGGCCTAATCAAAACGGTTATCAGGAGCCAATATCTGCGGTTCATAACACTGCATTCCTCCATGACCGTGAGAATGTAGACCTACTGTTGAAATGTAGTTTCTCTCTCATGATTAACATTGTGTTACTGATTAGACTCCCGGGTCTGAACACATATTTTCGTAACCTTTTGCCTCTTTTTTTTGAATACAGGTTTTTCCTCATTGAGATAAAAATCTATTTCTCAAAGGAGACCTGGTTCGATAGTTAATTAGGCTTATGTCTATAAGATTGAGAAGTCAGTTGTTTAAAAAATATATATATTTTTTAAAAGATGTCTTCTACTTTTCGGTCTTCCTCAAGAATGGCTTTATATTTAACTAGTCTCACGGGACCATCCTTTCAAAGCCGGTCATGCTACTTACTGTAGGCCTAATACACATATGTCTATCGAAATTCTAGTGAGCTGGATCTTAATCTGTGTTACACACCATGTCTGTGTTTTACAATGTTGTAAATGTAACTCATGACATGGTTCAGTCTCGATGGGTTATTATCAAATTATAGCTTTTCATAGATAGGCTACAAAATAATACAAAAATAATGCTAATTATTAACATGCAATGTTGCATAGAATGAAAAATATATACACAAACAAATTCAACAGACAATATGGATCCACATAAAATGCTTTATTTTCACAAAGGACCAGTTATCCAACCAGGGTACAATGCCACTATATTCTTGGTGTGTGATATTGCACTATGGATCACCAAGTCTGCTGAAGTTAGCATGTTAAGCAGCATTGTATAATTTAGGCTAACTGTGCTTATTGCTGTTAGCATTTAGCTAAAATACATCAGGACTGCCATTTCAAATAGTTGTCATGAAACATATTTGGCAAGAGCATTTGAGGCAATGGAGGGGAATGTTTCATGTACATTATTCTCCATTGACACTCATGCACTGTGGTGGACATTGTCTGCTGGTGAGATAAGAGAGAAAGTTAGTTGTCACTTCCACACAGGGCCAGTAAGATCTTCTCATAGTCTCCATTGGTGTCATCCTAAGGGGGTAAGAGAGAGCACAGAGTTACTCTACAAAATATAAATAATGTTTAGACACCATATTATAAACTGGGTGGTTCAAGCCCTGCATGCTGATTGGCTGACGGCTGTGATATACCACAGGTATGACAAAATAGTTATTTTTACAGTCCTAATTACGTTGGTAAAGAGTTTATAATAGCAATATGGCACCTTCGGGGTTTGTGATATATGGCCAATATACCACGGCTAAGAGCTGTGTCCAGGCACTCCGCGTTGCTGGTAAGAACTGCCCTTAGCCATTGTATATTAGCCATATACCACACACCCTCAGGCCATATTGCTTAAATATAACATATTTTGACAATTATTTTCAGATTGCATATTTCTCCATTTCACACATGGTCAGTCTTCTATCCTATCTCGGATTGGACCCAGAAATCAGAAGACGTCATACAATGTGATGTCATTAAAACTCTGATTAAGCCTAGTCCTGGGTTTAATCTCATTCTCAATGGAGGATCTGTTGAAAAAGCTTTAAGGTCTAGTACTGTGATTAATCTGGGTTTGGGAAAACAGTTCCTTGTCTTTTATTGCCACTTTGGCAGTGGAGATGTTTGCTCACCAGAATATCCTGGTAGAGGGTTTTCCCAAACGTCTTCTGGTACGCTTGTTTGATCCGGGCCATGTCTACTTCAGAACGGCTCACCATGACACGGGTCAGAATCTTGGTCCTGGTTCCTTTACCCTGGGGTATGGCACAGGCACACAAACTGAAGATTTATAACCAGATGGTGCTAAGTCCTTAGCTTGAACCGATATATATATTTGTGCTGTCTTATATAGTATATGTGCATAAACATTTTCTCTAGTTCTTCTGTAGATTGTCAACTCTTAAAACTCAGATGCATTCATTAGGTAAAAAATTGACAGAAACAGGTAGGGAATACCTTGATGTGTCCAATAAGAATTTTTTGCTTTAAAAATATGTTTGTCTAGTACATAAAACGCACTGTAAGTATGTATAACAGTAAACAGACCTTCATGGCCAAGTTGAGTCTCTCAGCAAAGAAAGCAGGCTTGCTTCCAGCACATTTCACTGAAAGACAGATATCAAAACCTGTCAGATGACATTATAGAGCAGCATAGACAAGGTGCAGCATTCCCCAAAGCTGTCGCACGGGTATCGGAATGGCCATGAGGTGACCAGTGCATTGCAGGAGTTGTAGTATAGTGAATTTGCCTTGGATAATGTGCCATCCCATCAATTTAAAAAGTTATTATTATTTTAGTCTTGAGAGATAAATGTTAATTTGCTCACAGCATGACATTTTTCTGCATGAGGAAAATGAAGGACATAATGTAATGTTACAGGGCTGATTCCCAGTGAAGAGTGTGATACAGCAGAAGACATGGATTGAGGGTGATGCACAGATTATATAAAAGACATTGGAACATTACTAGGCTTGGTCCTGGCAGTGACATCTCACCTACGGCAGTCAGACAGTTCTCAATGTCTCCCTTCAGTTCCAGGTCGATAGCCTTTGTCACATCCACCTTACTGTACTTGGAGTACTTCTCAAACACTGAAAGAGAGAGAAAATAAAATAATGATGTACTTGAAACACTCACACAGTATCAAGTCATGTGTGGTTGCACATAGTGCATGAAAAATGGAAAACCACACGCACATCTATATTCGAGTAGCATTTGTGGTGCGTTGACAAACATTTTGCCCGACTTCAGTGTCTAACTGATGACAAAAACAAAGAACACTAATGTAACAATGTAATTAACAGGTGGTGAGAAAATAAAGTGTTTGTGTGTGTACTTAAATAATAATTTGGTGGGCTCTTAGATTTGTCCTTTTTCACACATGTACACGTGAATATTAGATGCATGTGTGACTTGGAAATGTATTTTTTGCACATCCCAAATCTGAGACAACATCTCTCTGTGTGTGTGGAGACGGGATTCAAGAAGTTGGAGGATGTTAGATTGTTATTATTTCTTCAGAAATGCCTTTGTGAACATTCATGTGCCTTAATAACAAACGTGTTTATTTTCTGTAAAATATGACTACGTCTGAAACATGTTTAATTACAAGCCTAGTTTAGCAAAGGACAAAGCACTGAGCTACACTGAGGAGTACTGGAATTCGTAGCTCATCTAAAATGGATATTTTTGGTTAACTTGTTTAAGCGAAAGATGGACAATTTATGGCATTTTATGGCAGCCAGTCAAGTTGAGCCTGCTCTGTGGTTGTCGCATTAGGCAAGGGATAAAAAAAAAAAAAAAAATGAACACAGAATTCCAGCAGCCGAACAGTGCTACACTGGGGCGTCGCAAAAGCAGTTGATTGTTTTTTACATTAGTGTCTAGTTTGAGAAACTTACGCCTCACAAGTCCTTAACTGGCAGCTTCATGAAACAGTACCCGCAAAACACCATTCTCAACGGCAACAGTGAAGGAGGGACTCCGGGATACTGGCCATCTAGGCATAGTTCCGCTGTCCAGTGTCTGTGTTCTTTTGCCAATCTTAATCTTTTCTTTTTATTGGCCAGTCTGAGATATGGCTCTTTCTTTGCAACTCTGCCTAGAAGGCCAGCATCCCGGAGTCGCCTCTTCGCGGTTGACGTTGAGACCGGTGTTTTGCGGGTACTATTTAATGAAGCTGCCAGTTGAGGACTTGTGAGGAGTCAGTGTCTAGTTTGAGAAACACTAATGTACTTGTCCTCTTGCTCAATTGTGCACCGGGGCCTCCCACTCTTCCAATTCTGGTTAGAGCCAGTTTTCGCTGTTCTGTGAAGGTAGTAGTACATTGCATTGTACGAGATCTTCAGTTTCTTGGCAATTTCTCATATGGAATAGCCTTCATTTCACAGAACAAGAATAGACTGACGAGTTTCAGAAGAAAGGTCTTTGTTTCTGGCCATTTTGAGCCTGTAATCAAACCCACATATGCTGATGCTCCAGATATTCAACTTGTCTAAAGAAGGACAGTTTTATTGCTTCTGTATATCAGCACAACAGTTTCCAGCTGTGCGAACATAATTGCAAAAGGGTTTTCGAATGATCAATTAGCCTTTTAAAATTATAAATTAAAATGCAAAGTTCCATTGGAACACAGGAGTGATGGTTGCTGATAATGGGCCTCTGCACTACTATGTAGATATTCCTTTAAAAATATATATATATATATAAAAAATGGTTTTAAAAAATCTGTTTCCAGCTACAATAGTCGTTTACAACATTAACAATGGTCTACGCTGTATTTCTGATCAATTTGATGTTATTTTAAATGGACAAAGACTCAGACATGTTCCAGGCATGTGACTAACAGAAATGGAATAATGTGTCCCTGAACAAAGGGGGGATCAAAATCAAAAGTAACAGTCAGTATCTGGTGTGGCCACCAGCTGCATTAAGTACTGCAGTGCAGTACTCATGGACAGCACCAGATTTGCCAGTTCTTGCTGTGAGATGTTACCCCACTCTTCACACCAAAGCACCTGCAAGTTCCTGGACATTTCTGGGGGGAATGGCCCTAGCCCTCATCCAACAGGTCCCATAGGTGCTCAATGGGATTGAGATCCGGGCTCGTCGCTGGCCATGGCAGAATACTGACATTCCTGTCTTACAGGAAATGACGCACAGAACAAGCAGTATGGCTGGTGTCATTGTCATGCTGGAGGGTCATGTCAGGATGAGTCTGCAGGAAGGGTACCACTTGAGGAACGAGGATGGCTTTCCTGTAATGCACAGCGTTGAGATTGCCTGCAATGACAACGAGCTCAGTCCGATGATGCGGTGACACACCGCCCCAGACCATTCCAAATCGATCCCGCTCCAGAGTACAGGCCTCGGGGTAATGCTCATTCCTTCGACGATAAACGTGAACCGACCATCACCCCTGGTGAAACAAAACCGCAAATCTTCAGTGAAGAGCACTTTTTGCCAGTCCTGTCTGGTGCAGCGGCGGTGGGTTTGTGCCCATAGACGACGTAGTTGCCGGCGATGTCTGGTGAGGACCTGCCTTACAACAGGCCTATAAGCCCTCAGTCCAGCCTCTCTCAGCATATTGAGGACAGTCTGAGCACTGATGGAGGGATTGTGCATTTCTGGTGTAACTCGGGCAGTTGTTGTTGCCTGTACCTATCCCGCAAGTGTACGGTTTGTATGTACCGATCCTGTGCAAGTGTTGTTACACGTGGTCTGCCACCGTAAGGACGATCAGCTGTACATCCTGTAGCATTGTCTTAGGCATCTCACAGTACGGACATTACAATTTATTGCCCTGGCCACAACTGCAGTCCTCATGCCTCCTTGCAGCATGCCTAAGGCACATTCACGCAGATGAGCAGGGACCCTGGACATCTTTCTTTTGGTGCTTTTCAGAGTCCGTAGAAAGGCCTCTTTAGTGTCCTAAGTTTTCATAACTGTGACCTTAATTGCCTATCATCTGTAAACTGTTAGTGTCTTAACGACCATTACACAGCTGCATGGTTATTAATTGTTTCTGGTTCATTGAACAAGCATGGGAAACAGAGTTTAAACAAGGTGTGTGTGTAATATATATATATACAGTTGAAGTCGGAAGTTCATACACACTTAGGTTGGAGTCATTAAAACTTATTTAACCACAACAAATTTCTTATTAACAAACAATAGAATTGGCAAGTCGGTTAAGACATCTACTTTGTGCTTGACAAGTAATTCTTCCAATAATTGTTTACATAAAGATAATTTCACTGTATCACAATTCCAGTGGGTCAGAAGTTTACATACACTAAGTTGACTGTGCCTTTAAACAGCTTGGAAAATTCCAGAAAATGATATCATGGCTTTAGAAGCTTCTGATAGGCTAATTGACATCATTGGAGTCAATTGGAGGTGTACCTGTGGATGTATTTCAAGGCCTACCTTCAAACTCAGTGCCTCTTTGCTTGACATCATGGGGAAATCAAAAGAAACTCAGCCAAGACCTCAGAAAATTATAGACCTCCACAAGTCTGGTTCATCCTTGGGAGCAATTTCCAAATACCTGAAGGTACCTCATTCATCTGTACAAACAATAGTACGCAAGTATAAACATGGGACCACGCAGCAGTCATACTATTAATCTCTAGGAGACAACGCATTTTGGTACGAAAAGTGCAAATTAGTCCCAGAACAACAGCAAAGGACCTTGTGAAGATGCTGGAGGAAACGGGTATAAAAGTATCTATATCCACAGTAAAACAAGTCCTATAATCGACATAACCTGAAAGGCCGCTCAGCAAGGAAGTAGCCACTGCTCCAAAACCACCATAAAGAAGCCAGACTACGGTTTGCAACTGTACATGGGGACAAAAAAAAAAAAAAATCGTACTTTTTGGAGAAATGTCCTCTGGTCAGATGAAACAAAAATAGAACTGTTTGGCCATAATGGCCATTGTTATGTTTGGAGTAAAACGGGAAAGGCTTACAAGCCAAAGAACACCATCCCAACCGTGAAGCACGGGGGTGGCAGCATCTTGTTGTGGGGGTGCTTTGCTGCAGGAGGGACTGGTGCACTTCACAAAATAGATGGCATCATGAGGTAGGAAATTTATATGAACATATTGAAGCAACATCTCAAGACATCAGTAAGGAAGTTAAAGCTTGGTCGCACCATGGGTCTTCCAAATGGACAATGACCCCAAGCATACTTCCAAAGTTGTGGCAAAATGGCTTAAGGACAACAAAGTCAAGTAATTGGAGTGGCTGTCACCTTGCCCTGACCTCAATCCTATAGAAAATTTGTGGGCAGAACTGAAAAAGCGTGTGTGAGCAAGGAGGCCTACAAACCTGACTCAGTTACGCCAGCTGTCAGGAGGAATGGGCCAAAATTCACGAACTTATTATAGGAAGCTTGTGGAAGGCTACCCGAAACATTTGACCCAAGTTAAACCATTTAAAAAGGCAATGCTAGCAAATACTAATTGAGTGTCTGTAAACATCTGACCAACTCGGAAAGAAATAAAAGCTGAAATAAATTACTCAACTATTATTCTGACATTTCACAATCTTAAAATAAAGTGGTGATCCTAACTGACATAAGACAGGGAATTTGTACTAGGATTAAAATATCAGGAATTGTGAAAAACTGAGTTCAAATATATTTGGCTAAGGTGTATGTATACTACCAACTTCAACTGTATACATACAGAAAGTATTCACCCCCTTGGAATTTTTCTTTTTTGTTGCCTTACAACCTGGAATTAAAATATATTTTTTTGTGAGGGGGGGGGGGTGGTTTATATCATTTGATTTACACAACATATTGTGAAACAAGACAAAATTAATGAAAACTTGAGCGTGCATAACTAGTCACCCCACAAAGTCAATACTTTGTAGAGCCACCTTTTGCAGCAATTACAACTGCAAGTCTCTTGGGATATGTCTCTATAAGCTTGGCACATCTAGCCACTGGGATTTTTGCCCATTCCTCAAGGCAAAACTGCTCCAGCTCCTTCAAGTTGGATGGGTTCCTGCTGGTGTACAGCAATCTTTAAGTCATTCCACAGATTCTCAATTGGATTGAGGTCTGGGCTTTGACTAGGCCATTTTAAGTCATTTAAATGTTTCCCCTTAAACCAATCGAGTGTTGCTTTAGCAGTACACGTAGGGTAATTGTCCTGCTGGAAGGTGAACCTCCATCCCAGTCTCAAATCTCTGGAAGAAGGAAATAGGTTTACCTCAAGAATTTACATGTATTTAGCGCCATCCATCATTCCTTCAATTCTGACCAGTTTCCCAGTCCCTGCCGACAAAAAACATTCCCACAGCATGATGCTGCCACCACTATGCTTCACTGTGGGGATGGTGTTCCTCTGGGTTATGGGGTTGAGTTTGTGCCAGACATAGCATTTTCCACAATGGCCAAAAAGCTCAATTTTAGTCTCATCTGACCAGAGTACCTTCTTCCATATGTTTGGGTGTCCCCCACATGCCTTTTGGGCGAACACCAAACGTGTTTGCTTATTTCTTTCTTTAAGCAATGGCTTTTTTCCTGGCCATTCTTCCGTTAAGCCCAGCTCTGTGGAGTGTATGGCTTAAAGTGGTCCTATGGACAGATATTGCAATCTCCGCTGTGGAGCTTTGAAGCTCTTTGTTGCCTCTCTGACTAATGCCCTCCTTGCCTGGTCCGTGAGTTTTGGTGGATGGTCCTCCCTTGGTAGGTTTGTTGTGGTGGTAATTCTTTCCATTAAAAAAATAATAATAATAAAATAAAAAAATGGTGCTCTGTGGAATGTTCAAAATTTCAGTTTTTTTTTATAACCCAACCCTGATCTGTACTTCTCCACAACTTTGTCCCTGATCTGTTTGGAGAGCTCCTTCGTCTTCATGGTGCCCCTTGCTTCGTGGTGTTGCAGACTCTGGGGCCTTTCAGAACAGGTGTTTATATACTGAGATCATGTGACAGATCATGTGACACTTAAATAAAGTCCACCTGTGTGCAATCTAATTTATTAAGTGACTGAAGGTAATTGTTTGCACCCGATCTTATTTAGGGGCTTCATAGCAAAGGGGGTGAATACACCACTTTTACGTTTATAATTTTTTTGTTGAAACTAATTTTTTTCATTTCACCTCACCAATTTTGACTATTTTGTGTGTCTATTACTTGAAATCCAAATAAAAATCCATTTAAATTACAGGTTGTAATGCAACCTGTAATGCAAATCTCTTATCTTTATATTGTAATGAAAGTGTATATTATATATATATCCACACATACACTTTCATTAGATATAAAGATAGAGATTCAGTACATTCGGAAAGTATTCCGACCCTTTGACTTTTTCATTGTTACATTACAGCCTTATTGTAACATGTATTAAATAGTTCCCCCCCCCCGCTACAAGCTTGGCACATCTGTATTCCGGGAGTTTCTCCCATTCTCCTCTGCAGATTCTCTCAAGCTGTCAGGTTGGATGTGGCGCTGCACAGTTACTTTCAGGTCTCTCCAGAGATGTTTGATCAGATTCAATTCCGGGCTCTGGCTGGGCCACTCAAGGACATTCAGAGACTTGTCGTGAAGCCACTCCTGCATTGTTTTGGTTGTGTGCTTAAGGTTGTTGGCCTGCTGGAAGGTGAACCTTCGCCCCAGTCTGAGGTCCTGTGTGCTCGAGAGCAAGTTTTCATCAACAATCTCTCCATACCTTGCTCCTTTCATGTTTCCCTCGATCCTGACTAGTCTTCTAGTCCCTGCTGCTTAAAAACATCCCCACAGCATGAAGCTGCCAACACTATGCTTCACTGTAGGGACGGTGCCAGGTTTACTCCAGACGTGACGCTTGGCATTCAGGCCAAAGAGTTCAAAGTTTCTCATGATCTGAGAGTCTTCAGGTGCCATTTGGCAAACTACAAGCTCACTGACATGTGCCTTTTACTGAGGAGTAGCTTCTGTCTGGCCACTATCATAAAGGCCTGATTGGTGGAGTGCTGCAGAGATGGTTCTCCCATCTCCACAGAGGAACTCTGGAGCTCTGTCAGAGTGACCACCGGGTTCTTGGTCAACTCCCTGACCAAGGCCCTTCTCCCCCGATTGCTCAGTTTGGCCGTGCGGCCAGCTCTAGGAAAAGTCTTGTTGGTTCCAAACTTCTTCCAATTAAGAATGGAGGCCACTCTTGGGAACCTTCAACCCTACAGAAATTCTTTGGTACCCTTCCCCAGATCTGTGCCTCGACACAAGCCTGTCTCAGAGCTCTACGGACAATTCCTTCGACCTCATGGCTTGGTTTTTGCTCTGACATTCACTGTCAAATGTGGGACCTTAAATAGACGGGTTGTGTGAGTTTCCAAATTATGTCCAATTAATTTACCACTGGTGGACTCCAATCAAGTTGTAGAAACAGCTCAAGGATGATCAATGGGAACAAGATGCACCAGAGCTCAATTTCGAATACTTATGTAAATAAGGTACTTCTGTTTGGTATTTTTAATACATTTGCAAAATTGTCTTAAAACCGGTTTTCACTTTGTCATTATGGGGTATTGTGTGTAGATTGAGGAGCTAAAATGTTTAAATTAATTTGAGTAAGGCTGTAACGTAACAAAAGTCCAGAAAAATTCAAGGGGTCTGAATACTTTCCGAATGCACTGTATATATGGAAAAATAAATAAGGACTTCTTTCGGTCGACAAAGATTTTCTTGTTGTTGGGGACACCCCTAGTGGTTTTAAAAGTTGATCAAATTTCAAAGCAGCATAACTTTCCATGTTTCGATTAGACTTAAGCTCACAGAGTTGTGCCGTCACATATTCACCTTGGCGGAGTTGAGAAGCACTTCTGGTGGTCAGAATGTCTATGAAGACAGAGCAGTCTGTTCCCTTCCTCTTCTCTCCAGCCTCATACAGGGCCTATGGACCGATAGAGTAGGCACAGGCATCACATACAGGAATCTCATTACACATTGACTTCCTAAATTCTCTCATATACAGTCAAACACACTCCCTCCCTCTTTTCTCCATACCCTGGCATCACTGTCAGCAAGTTCCTGGTTCACCATGGTTTCCTCATTCCTAGTAGCCTACAGTATGTGAAGGGGGGGCAGGAGGGTGGGTTTATTGTTCCAAACTATTCATCCGAAGTTAAACACACACAACACACACACACACACACACACACACACCTTGCAGAGCGAAAGCAGAGCATTCCTGAAGTCTCCACCTGTGTCAGACTTGATGTCATTCTCCAGCTCCTTTTTGTATTCTAGCAAGAAAAAAGACATGATTATTGACTTGTAACTATCACATCACGTACAGGACATTTACATATTGCAGACATAAACACATTACACACCTTCCTTATAGACCTTCTTTATCTCTTTGATCTCTTTATTGGTCCTGGAGGCCAGAATCTCAATCAGAGTATCCTCATCTGTGCCCAATCCCTGAGAGAAATAGGTGAGAGGGTCAACTAGGACAAAAGGGTCACATCAGTCATACAGCTGAGACAAACAAGCCCAGGATTGGATGACACAAACATAAAGAGCAGGGCCATGTTAATTATGCCTCAAACAGAAACAAAACAGGCAAACAGGGGGGTATTGCACTTACAAGTCTATCACTATACCACCAGACACCACACTGCTAGCATATAATGTTCTAAAAACAAAATGTTTCCTAGAGCTTGGTGAGAGCATGGTTGTCCTATGGTTATTTTGCATATAACCTTCCAGGAATGGTGCAGGATAGTTGCTTGGCTTCATTCTCAGCACATTTAAGGAACTTGACACAAATAAATATATATAGATATATGAATTATTATTCATTACCTTAACATTTACTAAAACCACAAGAAAACATTAGAACTGTTCAAAGAACGTTATAGAGCTAAATTAGGCCAAATTGAGAACTGCAAAAGTGTTGCTACTGCGCTCAACAAAATTGCTGCCCTGAATTTAGCAGGCGCTATCGACAAAGATCAGTGGGAAAAGGTTGTGACGGACTACTTTTTGCACAGTCAGTGTGAACCGGAGTGACTTGACAACAGGACAAACAAGTGTTCATCCATGTATACGGGTAAGAGTCTAGCTTCATTTTCAGGTATTATACGTTTTCTAATTTAGTCAGAAATGTGTTGTTTTCATTTTAAGTTAAAGCGTACTGTTAGCTAGCTTGCGAAAGATAGCTAGCTAGCTTGCGAAAGATAGCTAGCTTGCGAAAGATAGCTAGCCAGCCAGCAACCTAACATTAGGTGGATGATCTGCAATCCATTTCCATTGCTAGTTATAGTAATTGCTAGCTAACATTGAACCTAGTTGGTTCGCTTCAGCTACCTGAATAGTCAAACTACAGCATTTCATGCATGGTGGCTAGCTACAACAATCCATTTGTACTGCAGCTATGGGTTGGGATTATGGTGTATTGTTCAGCTACCTACCTGTCTAAACAGAAGACTCCACTTCGCCAGACGATGACATAACCCATCAAGTTAGCCAGCTGTGTCTGTGGGTGATTATGGTGATCTATTGTATTTCATGAACATGTGTACATGTCTAGACAATAGTGACGCATCCACTTAGTTTGATGTGGCTGGGTTGGTGGTTATAGCATTTCTTTCACATGAACCATCAATTTAGACGATATTTGTATATCCATTTCACCGTTCTGTTTACACCTTTATCCTGTACACGTGACAAATACCTTTTGATTTAATATACTGTGTATTTACCAGAAATGACAATATGAAGAACAGGACCTGCAAAGTCAGATTAGGATATAGGCCAAGGACTAGTGTATTTTTACTACTATTTTTGATACTACTTTCAGCACTTTTAGTATTGAAATCTTTGGATGTTTACTTTCTTACTCACTCTGTTTAGCACATGGCCTCATGTGAATCCTTAAAGAGATGGGTGGGGCTTAAGAGGGTGTGAACGATGCTGAATGGGTGTAGACAAAGAAGAGCTCTAGTAGGTGTACCAAAACATTCAAGGACCATTTTCTCAAAGCGGAAAAACTTTCCAATTGTTCCTTAATTGCCACTGTAGCTCTGAGTCTGTACTTTTATCCAATGTAAAAAAAACACAATTTAAAATGTTGACTGAATTGAGGTGGTGGGTCACAAATTTATTTTCCATAACCAATAATATTTTCAGCCGTTTGAAACTGGTGTACAAAACCAAAAGTAAAAGACGCAAAAACAAAACTTAGCGGTAAACATAGAGAAAGTGCACATATAACAGATCTTAGAGACTTGTTTTCAACGAGAATGACAGATGTATACCTCACATTTCTATGTGAATTTGGTCGGGTCACCCAAAAAGTTAGTTACACAATGGAACTTTAAATGTATTAATTGGCCACACCTGATCTTAATGAGCGCTTATTTTCCTTTGAAATGGTGTTTGTTTGAATAGACTAAAATGAACCGCTTTGTATGTGTTAAAAAGATATGGTATGGCGCAATTAACTAATTCTATGGATAGAGAACAGAAGATTACAGGTTCGAATCGGACTGACTCCATGCCACAATTAAAAAAATGTTTGCATGATTAATAATGCCTTAGCAAATTAAGTTCCATATGTCCTGTGATTGGAGTTAACGCAAACTAAGTTAGCCGTGTTATTATACTGAACAAAAATACAACACAATTTCAACAATTTTACAGAGTTACAGTTCATATAAGGAAATCAGTCAAATTAAATAAATTCATTAGGGCCTAATCTATGAATTTCTCAAGACTGGGAATACAGATATGTAGTTGTTGGTCACAGATACCTTACAAAAAAGGTAAGGGCGTGAATCAGAAAACCAGTCAGTATCTGTTGTGTCCACCATTTGCCTCATGCAGCACAACATCTACTTCACAGAGTTGATCAGGCTGTTGATTGTGACCTGTGGAATGTTGTCCCAGTCCTCTTCAATGGCGGTTCAAAGTTGCTGGATATTGGCGGGAACTGTAACATGCTATCATACAAGTCAATCCAGAGCATCGCAAATTTGCTCAATGGTCTGGTGAGTATGCAGGCCATGGAAGAACTGGGACATTTTCAGCTTCCAGGAATTGTGTACAGATCCTTGCGACATGGGGCTGTGCATTATCATGTTGAAACATGGCAGCGGATGAATGGCACAACAATGGGCTTCAGGATCTCGTCATTTTATCTCTGTGCATTCAAATGACCATTGATAAAATGCAATTGTGTTTGTTGTCCGTCGCTTACACCTGCCCATACCATAACCCCACCATAGGGCACTCTGTTCACAACATCGACAAAACACTCACACGTCTGTCATCTGCCCAGTACAGTTTAAACCTGGATTAATCCGTGAAGAGCGCACTTCTCCAGCGTGCCAGTGGCCATCGAAGGTGAGCATTTTCCCCCTGAAGTCAGTTACGACACCGAACTGCAGTCAGGCCAAGACAATGGTGAGGACGATGAGCACACAGATGAGCTTCCCTGAGACGGTTTCTGAATGTTTGTGCAGGAATTCCTCGGTTGTGCAAACCCAGAGTTTCATCAGCTGTCTGGGTGGCTGGTCTCAGACAATCCCGCAGATGAAGAAGCCTGATGGAGGTCGTGGGCTGGCATGGTTACACATGGTCTGCGGTTGCGAGGCCGGTTGTAAAATCTGCCAAATTCTCCAAGACAACGTTGGAGGCGGCTTATGGTAGAGAAATGAACATTAAATTCTCTGGCAGCAGCTCTGGTGGGCATTCTTGCAATCAGCAAACCAACTGCATGCTCCCTCAAAACTTGAGACCTGTGGCATTGTGTTGTGTGACAAAAAGGCACATTTTAGAGAGTGGCCTTTTCTTGTCCCCAGCACAAGGTGCACCTGTGTAATGATAATGCAGTTTGATCAGTTTATTGATGCGCCACACCTGTCAGGAGGATTACCTAGGCAAAGGAGAAATGCTCACTAACAGGGAAGTAAACAAATTTGTTCCAAAAATCTGAAATAAATAACCTGGGGGGGGAGGCTTCAGCTCAATGAAACAGAGACCAACACTTTACATGTTGCATTTATATTTCTGTTCAGTATAACAAAAAGTTTAATTGAAACATGTTCACAGAACATTATTAAATTACCTTTAAATAACCTATAATTTCCTTTCTTAGAACATTAATAAAACCTCCCAGGAAAACTTTAAAGGGACCATAGGAACCTCCCTGCAACCATTTTACCAGTCAGGAAACGTATGGCTTAGTTACCAGAACCAATGGGAAACCAAAAACATACGTTCCCACAACTTCCTAGAAACCAAATGTGCTAGCTGGGATCACACACACTGCACATGCACAGACTTGTGTATCGTGAAACTTAAAGTACAGTAGGTACTCATCACCCCTTTTCTTACCGTCTCCTCACATATTAAAACAGCTCCACCCATTGTATAAAGAATACAGACAGTCCCACACATTTTAAAAGTCCCACCGTTATTACACAACACTATAATAAAGCAGAATGAGTCAATATGGGTAGGGTGCTAGGAAGTGGGTGGGTCTGACTAAACAGCAGAACAAGAATACAGGATGATGTCATCCCAGCGTCCTCTTTAGAAGGTAATCATTACTCTATAATTATTTGTATTATATCTGTTACCGTCTCTAGGCCACCCGAACGGAGGGAAAGATACACATTTGTTTGTATTCTAAGTAGTATTGTATATTCTTAGTAGTAGTGAGTGACTGAGTGAGTGACTGAGTGAGTGTGTACCTTCATGGCCAGTTTGAGCTGTTGGGCGTCATATTGGGCTGGCGTTTTGAGCAGTGCCAGAACCACATCCTCCAGCTCTCCATTTAGAGCCGACTTCAGGGCAGTCTCCAGAGGCTGCAGATAGAGGGTTGATACACACTTCCACAGTCATACACAAGTGTGTGTTTTAGCTTTCCAGGTGCACCAGGTGGCTGGAGTTTGCACGTTTTGCATCATTCCATTGATCCTGAAGTGCGAATTCCACCCACGAGCCGCCACCCGCACATGCTAAACCAAAAGCACCTAGTGGGTGTCCCGTCTTACCTTGCCACTAGCCTTTTGGTAGCTAGCTTTGATCTGCTGTCTCTGGGCGTTGCTCCTCTTCACCAGCACATCAATGATGGTGTTCTCATCTACACCTACGTCACAGAGACAAGATGGAAGGACTTGTTCAATAGATGGGTTGGCTGACAACGTCACGAAAATGATGAGCATGCGTCGGTGTGGCCAGAAGGTGTGCGTTATGATTCTGAACGGTCAGATAGCTAGCAACAAATGACAAAAAGCTGTCATGTAGGGAATCGTGGGTGTCTTGTTTCATCTCGTTTAATCTTTTTATTGATACCATGTCTTGTTTTGACTAATGTCCTGTCTATGCTAATATGGCTAAAATGTGCTAGATACCTAACCAACAACTTCAGACGAAGTATAGCCAATCCAATCTGTTTTGCCAAATAGTTGTACACTCGTCGGTTTTGTTGCTAAACAGCCAACCCGTCTCTAGGAAACACCATTGCCTAGCCTAATCCATGAGCCCTTATCCATTTTTTAAACTAACACAAAAAAATCTGTGGCCCCAGGCGTACGGTGAGAAATCTTTGACTACTCCCCTGCAAAAGACAATAGAAACAGACATGTACACACATGCTCACATTCCCTCTCAGAATGTCCCCCTATGCTGCCTCATGTTACACACGGAGTGAGTTCTATTCACCTAAGCTTCTCTGCTATGAAACACATTCAAACATTATTTTTGTGTGTGTGTGTGTGTGTGTGTGTGTGTGTGTGACAACCTCACCTTTGGCCTTGATGGCCTTATCCAAGATGCCTGCATCCCCATCGGCACTGAAATGTGGGTATGGAGTCACAGTGCCCTGATTGAGTTGGGTCTGAGACAGAGAACAATTTCACTTAGCTGCCATGCAGTGAATCAATGGATACCTTTACAAAAATGCGGAGAATAATTAAGAAGCAAAGGGAGAAACATCCCATACAAGGAATAGGGATAGAGTGGGAAAGGAAAGGAATTGTGCATTTTGTATTTTTGGTTTCTAATGGTTCTGAACCGAAGGGCTCCAACTACTAAATTCCTTCTATAAATCACAAGATAAGTATGGTCAACCATATCTCCTCCCATGACTCTCTGTCTCAGACTGACCCTCAACATCCATCACTTTTGCTCTCACTCTGTCCTCCCCCGCCCCCTCCTCTCTATCTGGGTAGAAATGTACAAACACAGCCTGGTAAATATTTGCAGATTCAAGGCTATTCCCCAAGCAAGTGGAACAGAACCCTACCATGTCATCGGGCATGCCCAGATAGACGGTCTGCTCCAGGAAGGCTGCAATGAAGGACATGGTGGAACAGGTCTGCAGAGAGAAACAGGGGGATTCAGTAATAACCACAGTACAGTATTAATAATATCCTCTATATTGACACCAAAGTCTATTGCATTTCTAAAATAATTATAGTTGAAAAGCTAATTATTTGATGCCAGAATATGCTACAGTACCAGACCATGCATATATTTTGTCAAACTGTATTTCATGGACTCATCCCCAACACAAAAGTAAAAAATGTATATGCCTATGATAGGCTGCCGCGTATATCGGCTAATCATCATTCCATAGAATACAATTATATGCCAACAACAACTGGATAGAAATGTGTTTATGAGGCTGTACAGATTATGTATGTCACTGCAGAACAAACTGCCCCAATCTATCGCACAATGTTCGCATAAAAATCTGGTGATGACCCGCGCCTAACTGGAATCATGTAGAACTCACTCAAAACTTTAACCGTTTCGTCACTTTTACTCGGTTAGTTCACAATGCTTTTCAAGACATATCATGATCTGCTCACTCAGGTAAATGCAACCGTTACAGAAAATAAGGAATCAAAATCATTCTGAAATGTTACTACTACGCCACAGCCACACTGGCTACCAGATCGGAGCGACAAAGAAACAGGGAAGTTAGTTTCCCATCTAAACACGTTTTCAACGTCCCGAAAGGAGAGTTCCCAAATGCAAAATATAATGGTTCATGACAACAAATTATTGTTATCTAGGATTGGAAGTCGAGGTGCTCAATTTCCTGCAGAAGGTATATTGAATCAAAAATGGGATATCTTACCAGCTGGCCACAGGTAGTGACTGTGAAACTTTCTCAGACTGAGATTGCAAGGGGGTTGGGAATTTGCACAACCATGTATATATATATAAACACGAAAAACCCCACCTACGGTAGCAACGGTGCAACCCACACTCGCAATACGTACCATTGGACAGGCACTTCTGGTTGCAAGACTGCGTAAACGTTTCCATGCAGCGCAATAAAGTCGTCAGTAAATTAATAGCAGCCATGTCGAAAAAACTGATAGTACTGACACAATTTGGTTAAATGAAAACAGATGTGGATTGTTCAGTAAAGTTCCTTCTTTTGTCGATGTGAACAAATTCAATATTTAATGTAGACACTATACATTGAAGTAAAATGTGATTTCTTAGCCTATGGAAGTTGTGCTTCGATCTGGGGTTACAATTACCGGTAAACCAAAAGGTGTTCCCTTGATTTTTAAATGAATGATATTTAGCCATTGAGTCTTGAATAATATAACCTATAAATACTTCATGACCTGCGTTACCCATCAGAGCCCAATATATGAACTTGTTTTACTACATTGTTTGTAATATTTGTTATTTATTGTAAACAAACACTGTAAAGCAGGGTCCCCAACTGGTGGCCGGGTGGTTATGAGCAAACATAATAGACTGTAAAAACAGCAGGAAATAAGCTCCAAGTGACTCTTATTTAAGAAATATGTTCCTGAGTATTCCCACGCAAAATAGAGAGACACGTGAACAAATATAAGCAAGGTTTGAAATGATTCAGTTTTTGTCAAACATTATATCTGTTTGGACTTCTTGTGTTCAATTTGCAGTCTACGTTCCGGCCCCCCGACCATCCGCTCAAGAAAAAAATCAGCCATGGCTTAATCTAGTTGATGATCCCTGCTGTAAAGCTTTAAAACATGATTAAACTATCAATTTTATCTCATGTATAATCTCATGTATAATCCTCCTTTGAGGCTGGCGGTAAAAGAGAGCCTCAAGGGTGTGGTTTACTAGCTACCTCCTGTGGTTGTTAAGGCCACAAGTCTGAGAGCTGATGCTACCTGTAAGTTGCCTGCCAAGCTTGTGCCTGCCTCTGTCAATGTTTTTTTAAGAGTTACCTACATAGTTGTTTGTTTTGAAACATCTCTATAGATTAGTGAGAGCAAACCACCCCTTTTCACTTCTCTTTGGTACTAGGTAAAACCCTTTTGGTTCCAACCTTTTAGGTTCTGCTTTGCCTCATTGAAAACACCTCACATTCCATCGCATGATGACTGACTGTCCGTCCACACCTGCACCACACCTGTAGCAGGCAACCAGCAGACACCGCCCACAGATCTGCTTGAGCCTACACTCGTACAAAAAAAGGGTTCCAAAAGGGTTCGACTGTCCCCACAGGAGAACCCTTTTTGGTTCCCGGTACAACCCTTTTGGGTTCCCTCTGACATGGAATCCAAAATGGTTCTACCTGGAACAAAAAAGGATTTTACCTAGTACCAAAAAGGGTTGTACAAAGGGTTCTCCTATGGGGACAGCCAAATAACCCTTTTAGGTTCTTGATAGTACATTTTTGGGTTCTAGATAGCCACGAATGTTATATAATCTCAGGTCTATGGTGTACGTAAAACCAAACACGCCTGGTTATCTTTAATGTAGGCCTATCATCCATGACTATGTGAACAGTGATTCCCAGAGATCCTCCTTTTGAGGCTGGTGGTAAAGAGTGTCTCACGGGTGTGGTTTACTAGCTATCTCCTGTGGTTGTCAAGGCCACAAGACTGTCTGGGACCTGACACTAACTGTAAGCTACCTCTCCAACTTGTTTCAACATTCCATGCTTCATACAATGGAGATGTTTGTACACGTTACTCAGAAAGAGTAGGCTACAACCTTTTCAATGCATGCACATAACAGGGGTTGGAGAAACTGATTACATGTAATATTGTAGATGATTCATTATTGGATGACTTTTAAATTCAGAAAGGATCTTTTTTTGTTATCAACCAAATTGTATATATTTTGTCATATTTTATAGTAATCAGTTATCTTAGCAGGGTTGTTGTGAGAAGCTCTGTCACCCTGAGTAACACGACTATCAGAGACTAAGTGAGATAACTTTCATTGGCAGTTACAATCAAAGAGGAAAAGACCGAGATTACAGAGGCACAGCTGTGGATGGTCAGTCCTTGCATCCATTTCTCTGTCTATGAATTTGAAAGTGGATACATTTCTCCAACCCCTCAGCTGTTTACCAAAAAGTGGTGGGGTGTCCACTTTGTTGTTGAATCCCAGATTGATCCTTAATGGACAGATATATTTTCTGAAAATACCTCATTGGACAAAATAAGGGCCACACCTCCCTACGCCCACCAGCAAAAGATCAATTAACATTTACTGCATCCTCACTTTTGTAACTGTAGTAGTGCCGTCATTTTGTAATTAAACTGCAGTTCAACTGTAGTTATTTTGCAGTTACAGTGCAGTATATATTACACAGTGCTTCAGGGTGGTCGCCACTGAGCCCCACATTTTGGGGGGTTGCCTGCTTTGCATGTTATTTTGCCATTAATACGTGTCAGTTTTCAAACTATGTAAAAAAAAATATATACATTGAGTTAATAAAGCCGCATACAAACATGGTCTCTTTTTTTGCTGTCTTGAGTAAGGCAGCTTCAAAATGCAGGTGTTTCAGCCTACCTCAGTGCTTTCTGTGGTGGTGGGGCAGCCAGCGGAAAATACGGAGCGCTAGGGTTGATAATGTTCTTTAGTTGCGCTGTGATTGGCTGAATGTTCTGTTACTCATCAGGACACTATGTCATCGCCAAATCTAAGGGTAGAGCTCGAAATGCAAGCCCCTTGGGTGCTGCCATAGAGTTACAGTGCCCATCCAAGAAGGGTCAAGGTCATTGGCCACAGATAAAATGACGTCAAATCACTTTATATCTACAGTAGCTTTGATTGGACTGATCATGTCAACGTCATACTTTCAAAATCTTAGCTAGTACTCATCATCATCAATCAAGTTGACAATCTGCTGACAAATCCTTTTTAATCCTTGTCATACGAAGAGAAATTATAGATAAAACGTATCGGTGCTCATCGGCCATTGGACATTTAATTTTTTTAAATTTAACCTTTATTTAATTAACTAGGCAAGTCAGTTAAAAACAAATTCTTATTTACAATGACGGCCTACCCCGGTCAAAACCGGACGACGCTGGGCAAATTGCGCACCACCCTATGGAACATAAACATTACACAACTAGTTGGATATCGCAAATTCAACAATGAGTGGACCATGCTCTGAATTCTGTCGCTGTACATTTCAAAAGTGCTGAACAATTAGTATTATTGACTACGTCTGTCCTAGCTCGCTCATTAATGTCTTAATCGAAATGACGGATTGCCTCTTATCCGCTTGTTGTCCCTTTAAGCCATAGTTTGTACATCTCAATTGTCAGTAGAAACCCCATTTGTTTAAGCAAGTCAGCCATATATATCAGCTATGTTTTTTTTAAAGGCAGTAAATGAGGCTGAATGAACTGTTTCGCTGCCAGAAAAGGCTCCACTGATAGCCGAGTGTAGCAGTGGTAAGGTGTTGGGACTGCTGTTGGGACTCTGCTGTTGGGACAGCTTTATGTAGGCCCTAACCGTTTGTCACTGTTATAGTGCAATTCATGTATTCCTGTGCATGATGAATGACTGTCCATCCACACCTGTAGCACACCTGTAGCATACCTGTAGCACACCTGTAGCACACCTGTAGCAGGAAACCAGCAGTCACTGTCCACTGATCTGATTGAGCCTACTTGGCCACAATGGTTATGTAATCTCAGGTCTATGGTGTACGTAAAAACCAAACACCCCTAATTATCTTTGCTGTAAGCCTATCATCCTTGACTGTGCAAGCAATGATTTCCAACTCCTGTTCTCCAGTCCCCCAACACCACACCATTTTGTTGTAACTCCAGAAAAACTCAGTTGATTCAACTCATTCAGGGCTTGATGATTAGTTGACAATTTGAATCAGGTGAGTTTGTTTGGGTCTACAACAAAACTGTGTGAAGTTGGTGGACTGGCGTTGGGAAACACTGCTCTAGAGTTCCTTCTTTGATGCTGACAGTAAAGAGTGCCTCAAGGATATGGTTGACTAGCTAATTCCTGCGGTTGTCAACACCACAAGACTGTCTGGGACCTGATAACCTGTAAGCTACCTGCTCAACTTGTTTGAACATTCCATGCTTCATCAAATGGAGATGTTTGGACAAGTTACTCAGAATGATTAGGCTACAATCTCTTCAAAATGTGCACTTATTATAGTCCACTTCAGCGATGGGGAGCTCCAGTCCTCGGGGCCTGATTGGTGTCACACTTGTCCCAGCTCCAGATAACACACCTGACTCCAATAATCATCTAATCATGATCTTCAGTTTAGAATAACATTAGTTTAATCAGCTGTGTTTGCTAGGGATGGAGAAAAAGTGTAACATCACTCCGGCCCCGAGGACTGTAGTTGCCCATCCCTGGTCTACCTATTTCATCATCAAAATAACTTGGTTACTTGTGTCATGGCTTAATGGACTCCATGAAAACAAAAACTATTGATAACCTATCAAACAGATTCAGAATATGCCGTTTGAGTGTTTGAGAATCATTACTGAAGATAAAATTGTCAATGATCAGTTATACTGATCAGTTATTTCAGTAGGGTTGTTGTGAGAAGCTCTGTCTCTCTGAGTAACAAGACTATCAGAGATATAACAAAATAACTTTCACTGGCAGTTACAATCAAAGAGGATAGGACTGAGATTGCAGAGGCAGTCAGGACGATGATGGCCTGCTAAACACAACATCCCATAGCTGTGGCCCTTGGAGAGTTTTGTGGCACTCTTACTTGCTAGATCCCTGGTAGGGAGGCAGTGAGCCTAGTGGTTAAAATTTTAGCGCCAGTAACTGAAAGGTTGCTGGTTTGAATACCCAAGCCGACAAAGTGAAAATCTGTTGATGTGTCTTTGAGCAAGGCACTTAACCCTAATGTGCTCCAGGGGCGCTGTACTACTACTATGATCCTGTAAAACAACACATTTCACTGCACCTATCCAGTGTGTACACTGAGTATATCAAACATTAGGAACACCGTCCTAATATTGCACCCACCTTTTGCCCTTGGACAGCCTCAGTTCATCGGGTCATGGACTCTACAATGTGTTGAAAGAGTTCCACAGGTATGCTGGCCCATGTTGATTCCAATGCCTCCCACAGTTGTGTCAAGTTGACTGGATGTCCTTTAGGTGGTGGACCAATGTTTTGTATACTCAGTGTGTATGGAAATACAACATATTTATATATGTATGTGTGCCTGGAATGCATTGTCAACTGTCAGTGAGTTAGTGAGTGACTGGCGACTGACTGACTGACTGACTGGTCTGTATCTGTCTGCCAGGCTATGGATGTCCTCTGGGTATTTTGGGTAGTGGAAGCAGAAGCAGGGATGCTATTAGTCATTTCCTGCCAAGTCAGAATGTTCATTAAAAAGGCATAAGTATGGGGTTTAGGGCATCTGGGTTATATCAGATGCTTTGCTGATGCTCCCTTTGTGCCTTTCAATTCAGGTCTTTAGATGGCGCATGGGTGGTTTCATACGTTTTTTTCCTGGCCATGTGACCTGACCAGAAAAACTTGATTACTGCAAATCTTACAGATTGTGGTTTTAAAGTAAGTCACTAATAGTCATCTGACCTTCCTGTTAGCCAGGTCACACTCTGTTTCTGCTCTGGACAACTGCTGTTGTTTGGCATGACAACAACCACAGCAACAACAATAACAAAGTTGGCGAAAGTTACTATTCATAAAGCATCTCAGATCTTGGATCAGTTTAGCCTTTTCAGATGATAATTAATAAAATCCTGATGCTACATTTAGCAGATGCTCTTATCTAGAGCAATTAGGGTAAAGTGCCTTGCTCAAGGGCACATCAACAGATTTTTCATTTAGTCTAGTTACAATCTCTAACTCACACACGGGAAACCTGATGATTGTTTGGAGTTGGTCCTCTGCAGCGAACGCGGCGAGCTAATACCAAAGTGGTAAAACCCCATCTTAAAGTTTAATATTTAAAGAGTGTTCAGAGTTTGTGTCCCCAGAAAATCGAGCAGCGTTACAGATTTCCCCTCTACCTTCCTGGACAGCAGCAGGTCTCCAACATTGCCATAGCAGGGATCTGATCTAATTTAAAGTGCTCATTTATAATCAATCTAATATTTGATTTGATTGTTTGTTTTTATTGTGACGCTTCATTTAGCTTAATGTCATTAATAAGCTAAATGTGTGAACGCATCTGATACCGTAGTTGAGTGTCAGTAGGCCTACAAGTACAGATCAAAATGATTAGGCTGTGTAGGTTATTTATTTATTTATTTATTTATTTACCTTTATTTAACCAGGTAGGCAAGTTGAGAACAAGTTCTCATTTACAATTGCGACCTGGCCAAGATAAAGCAAAGCAGTTCGACAGATACAACGACACAGAGTTACACATGGAGTAAAACAAACATACAGTCAATAATACAGTATAAACAAGTCTATATACGATGTGAGCAAATGAGGTGAGAAGGGAGGTAAAGGTAAAAAAGGCCATGGTGGCAAAGTAAATACAATATAGCAAGTAAAACACTGGAATGGTAGTTTTGCAATGGAAGAATGTGCAAAGTAGAAATAAAAATAATGGGGTGCAAAGGAGCAAAATAAATTAATTAATTAAATACAGTTGGGAAAGAGGTAGTTGTTTGGGATAAATTATAGGTGGGCTATGACAGTTGGTGCTTAAAGCTAGTGAGGGAGATAAGTGTTTCCAGTTTCAGAGATTTTTGTAGTTCGTTCCAGTCATTGGCAGCAGAGAACTGGAAGGAGAGGCAGCCAAAGAAAGAATTGGTTTTGGGGGTGACTAGAGAGATATACCTGCTGGAGCGTGTGCTACAGGTGGGAGATGCTATGGTGACCAGCGAGCAGAGATAAGGGGGGACTTTACCTAGCAGGGTCTTGTAGATGACATGGAGCCAGTGGGTTTGGCGACGAGTATGAAGCGAGGGCCAGCCAACAAGAGCGTACAGGTCGCAATGGTGGGTAGTATATGGGGCTTTGGTGACAAAACGGATTGCACTGTGATAGACTGCATCCAATTTGTTGAGTAGGGTATTGGAGGCTATTTTGTAAATGACATCGCCAAAGTCGAGGATTGGTAGGATGGTCAGTTTTACAAGGGTATGTTTGGCAGCATGAGTGAAGGATGCTTTGTTGCAAAATAGGAAGCCAATTCTAGATTTAACTTTGGATTGGAGATGTTTGATATGGGTCTGGAAGGAGAATTTACAGTCTAACCAGACACCTAAGTATTTGTAGTTGTCCACGTATTCTAAGTCAGAGCCGTCCAGAGTAGTGATGTTGGACAGGCGGGTAGGTGCAGGTAGCGATCGGTTGAAGAGCATGCATTTAGTTTTACTTGTATTTAAGAGCAATTGGAGGCCACGGAAGGAGAGTTGTATGGCATTGAAGCTTGCCTGGAGGGTTGTTAACACAGTGTCCAAAGAAGGGCCGGAAGTATACAGAATGGTGTCGTCTGCATAGAGGTGGATCAGAGACTCACCAGCAGCAAGAGCGACCTCATTGATGTATACAGAGAAGAGAGTCGGTCCAAGAATTGAACCCTGTGGCACCCCCATAGAGACTGCCAGAGGTCCGGACAGCAGACCCTCCGATTTGACACACTGAACTCTATCAGAGAAGTAGTTGGTGAACCAGGCGAGGCAATCATTTGAGAAACCAAGGCTGTCGAGTCTGCCGATGAGGATGTGGTGATTGACAGAGTCGAAAGCCTTGGCCAGATCAATGAATACAGCTGCACAGTAATGTTTCTTATCGATGGCGGTTAAGATATCGTTTAGGACCTTGAGCGTGGCTGAGGTGCACCCATGACCAGCTCTGAAACCAGATTGCATAGCAGAGAAGGTATGGTGAGATTCGAAATGGTCGGTAATCTGTTTGTTGACTTGGCTTTCGAAGACCTTAGAAAGGCATGGTAGGATAGATATAGGTCTGTAGCAGTTTGGGTCAAGAGTGTCCCCCCCTTTTGAAGAGGGGAATGACCGCAGCTGCTTTCCAATCTTTGGGAATCTCAGACGACACGGAAGAGAGGTTGAACAGGCTAGTAATAGGAGTGGCAACAATTTCGGCAGATAATTTTAGAAAGGGTCCAGATTGTCTAGCCCGGCTGATTTGTAAGGGTCCAGATTTTGCAGCTCTTTCAGAACATCAGCTGAATGGATTTGGGAGAAGGAGAAATGGGGAAGGCTTGGGCGAGTTGCTGTTGGGGGTGCAGTGCTGTTGACCGGGGTAGGAGTAGCCAGGTGGAAAGCATGGCCAGCCGTAGAAAAATGCTCATTGAAATTCTCAATTATGGTGGATTTATCAGTGGTGACAGTGTTTCCTATCTTCAGTGCAGTGGGCAGCTGGGAGGAGGTGTTCTTATTCTCCATGGACTTTACAGTGTCCCAGAACTTTTTTGAGTTAGTGTTGCAGGAAGCAAATTTCTGCTTGAAAAAGCTAGCCTTGGCTTTTCTAACTGCCTGTGTATAATGGTTTCTGGCTTCCCTGAACAGCTGCATATCATATCATTAATGCAGAACGCCATAGGATGTTTTTGTGTTGGTTAAGGGCAGTCAGGTCTGGGGAGAACCAAGGGCTATATCTGTTCCTGGTTCTAAATTTCTTGAATGGGGCATGTTTATTTAAGATGGTTAGGAAGGCATTTAAAAAAAATATCCAGGCATCCTCTACTGACGGGATGAGATCAATATCCTTCCAGGATACCCCGGCCAGGTCGATTAGAAAGGCCTGCTCGCTGAAGTGTTTCAGGGAGCGTTTTACAGTGATGAGTGGAGGTCGTTTGACCGCTGACCCATTACGGATGCAGGCAATGAGGCAGTGATCGCTGAGATCTTGGTTGAAGACAGCAGAGGTGTATTTAGAGGGCAAGTCGGTTAGGATGATATCTATGAGGTTGCCCGTGTTTAAGGCTTTGGGGAGGTACCTGGTAGGTTCATTGATAATTTGTGTGAGATTGAGGGCATCAAGTTTAGATTGTAGGATGGCTGGGGTGTTAAGTTAAGCATGTTCCAGTTTAGGTCGCCTAGCAGCACGAGCTCTGAAGATAGATGGGGTGCAATCAGTTCACATATGGTGTCCAGAGCACAGCTGGGGGCAGAGGGTGGTCTATAGCAGGCGGCAACGGTGAGAGACTTGTTTTTAGAGAGGTGGATTTTTAAAAGTAGAAGTTCAAATTGTTTGGGTACAGACCTGGATAGTAGGACAGAACTCTGCAGGCTATCTTTGCAGTAGATTGCAACACCGCCCCCTTTGGCAGTTCTATCTTGTCTGAAAATGTTGTAGTTTGGAATTAAAATGTCTGACTTTTTGGTGGTCTTCCTAAGCCAGGATTCAGACACAGCTAGAACATCCGGGTTGGCAGAGTGTGCTAAAGCAGTGAATAGAACAAACTTAAATCAAATCAAATCAAATTTTATTTGTCACATACACATGGTTAGCAGATGTTAATGCGAGTGTAGCGAACTTAGGGAGGAGGCTTCTAATGTTAACATGCATGAAACCAAGGCTATTACGGTTACAGAAGTCGTCAAAAGAGAGCGCCTGGGGAATGGGAGTGGAGCTAGGCACTGCAGGGCCTGGATTCACCTCTACATCGCCAGAGGAACATAGGAGGAGTAGAATAAGGGTGCGGCTAAAAGCAATAAGAATTGGTCGTCTAGAACGTCTGGAACAGAGAGTAAAAGGAGGTTTCTGGGGGCGATAAAATAGCATCAAGGTATAATGTACAGACAAAGGTATGGTAGGATGTGAATACAGTGGAGGTAAACCTAGGTATTGAGTGATGAAGAGAGAGATATTGTCTCTAGAAACATCATTGAAACCAAGAGATGTCATTGAATGTGTGGGTGGTGGAACTAATAGGTTGGATAAGGTATAGTGAGCAGGACTAGAGGCTCTACAGTGAAATAAGCCAATAAACACTAACCAGAACAGCAATGGACAAGACATATTGACATTAAGGAGAGGCATGCTTAGTCGAGTGATCAAAAGGGTCCAGTGAGTGGAGATGTTGGTTGGGGGTCACGGCGATTTAGACAGCTAGCCAGGCCATCGGTAGCAAGCTAGCATAGGATGGAGGTCTGTTGTTAGCCACCTCTTGTGTTCCGTCAGTAGATTAGTGTGGTTCCGTGTGGTAGAGGGGATTAATCCAAATCACACAACAAAAATAAAAACAATAGATATAGTTATAGAGGCCCAAGAAGAAAACATAATAATAATAAAAATAAATAAATTGTCCGATTGTCTATTCAGATAGCAGCCGGTAAGACAGCTAACGGTTAGCAGGCCGCAGATGGGCGTTCAGGTAACGTCGCGACGGAGGAGCCAGCCGGATCTCCTTCGGGTAGATAACGTCGGCAGTCCAGTTGTGAAGGCCCGGTGGGGCTCCGCGTAGGCAGTAAAACGGGTCCGGATAGGTGACTGCAGCCCAGGAGTGATTGATGGAACTCAGGAGTGATTGACGGAGCTGGCTAGCTCCGGAATAATTTATGTTTGCTCCGGAATCGACGAAAGCCGATAGTCACACGGATAGCAGCTAGCTAGCTGTGAGATCCGGGTATGAATGTCCAGAGAGCAGTTGAAATCCAGGGACATGGAGAGAAAAATTGGTCCGGTATGTTCCGTTCCGAGCCGCGCTGCGCCGTACAAAACTGCCGATAGATTTTCGAGCTAAAGGATAGCTGATGACCACAAACCGTGGTTAGCTGAATACTAACGATTTGCCAGTAAAGAAGCTAACTAGCTTCTGAACTAGCTTCTGATTAGCTTCTGGATTAGCTTCTGGGCTAGCTTCTGGCTAGCTCCTGGCTAGCTTCTGGCTAGTTTCTGGCTAGCTTCTTGGAGTTTCTGGCTAGCTTCTTGGAGGATTACAGATTTGAGGTAAATAATACTTTTTTATAAATATAAATTGGTGAGGCGGGTTGCAGGAGAGTGTTTTGAAGATGAGTTGATGGAAAATAAAAATAAAATGTATGTGAAAAAAGTTGTAAATATATATATATACAGGACACGACAAGACGAGGACAAAAAGACGTCTGAACTGCTATGCCATCTTGGTTATTGATGATACTATTTGAAAGTGTCCTATTGCATAGTGTTAGAATGTGAATCACTTTGAGCATACAGATAGTGTGACTGTAAGTATTACGCTAAATGATATGGAGAGAACTCCATGACTGGAATATTATGCATATCCGAAGAGCCTCTCTAGGACACAGCATGCAATCTTATATGGTCTGGACCAACCTCAGTGTAAAGTAGCTTAGGCTAGCTGGTGAGATTGACACATGTGCTCCATTCACTGGGGGAATGTGCTCTGTGAGCTGTTGGACATTTCCAGAATGCTTTGAGCTTGATTAACTTGTGATGCTATTTTTGTTGTTGCTGCATAGACACACAAACAGTTAGTGTAAACTCCTGTCTTGTATACACACACACACAGACACACACACACAGAGTTGCTAAGGTTATGAAGGGTATGAGTGTGTCGTGTAATCAAATGATGGTCTTTGTATAATAGGCATTGCATGTTGTTTTTGTTATGAATCTACCTTTATACATGTTCTGCTACTTGGGACAGGGTTCAAACAATCATACATGCACACATCAATACAGCATGTACGTTAACTCTTCGTGAACTGACAACGTGTCACTGAAGTTTCTGGGGAACGAAGTAGGGAGGCACTGCTCTCTCGCCCTGCCATCAAAACAACGTAAGTATGCCGCCAACTCACAAACACGTGTGCATGCACAAACTCATTCAGAGGGAGTTGTAACTAGTATGAGAATATTTCGAAGATAAATACACAATGCAGAGACAGAGTACGAGAGGTCAAGAGGGCGAGAGTCAATAGAGTACTAACGATCAATGGAAATAGTGTTTTTTTCTGTAATAGGGGATTAATGCAGAGACATGGGAGGAATTTGACTATATATTTATTCTGAAATAGGATACTTGTTATTTGGCCATTGGCCCCAGTTTTATTGCAAGGAATTCTAATTGGTCAACCACAGGCTAGGGCTGGGTTATAAACTACATCCTATCCCTTTGTTCACGGGAGATAATCACAGGGGAGAATCACTGGAAAGCAATCACTGAGGACAGGGGAGAATGACCATTTACTTCCAAGCATGATTTGTCCCAGTTGAATAAACCTATTTTCCTCCCCCTGATTTGCTTTGGGGTCTGTTTTGTTAAAGAATAACATCAACTGCTAACCCTAGTAATAAGGCAAATCAAAACAAATTGTATTGGTCACATACACATGGTTATCAGATGTTAACGCAAGTGTAGTGAAATGCTTGTGCTTCTAGTTCCGACAGTGCAGTAATATCTAACAAGTCATCTAACAATTCCGCAACAACTACCTAAGACACACAAATCTAAAGGGGTGAATGAGAATATGTACATATAAATATATGGATGAGCGATGGCCGAGCGGCATAGGCAAGGTGCAATAGATGTATACCCTGTATTTTATACCATGTGATATGAGTAATGTAAGATATGTAAACATTATTAAACTGGCATTATTTAAGTTTTCATTGTTTAAAGTGACAAGTGATCCATTTATTAAAGTGGCCAGTGATTGGGTCTCAATGTAGGCAGCAGCCTCTCTGAGTTAGTCAATGCTGTTTAGCATTCTGATGGCCTTGAGATAGAAGCTGTTTTTCAGTCTCTCGGTCCCAGCTTTGATGCACCTGTACTGACCTCGCCTTCTGGATGGTAGTGGTGTAAACAGGCAGTGGCTCGGGTGGTTGTTGTCCTTGATGATCTTTTTGGCCTTCCTGTGACATTGGGTGCTGTAGGTGTCATGGAGGGCAGGTAGTTTGCCCCCGGTGATGCGTTGTGCAGACTGCACCACCCTCTGGAGAGCCTTGTGGTTTAGGGCTGTGCAGTTGCCATACCAGGCTGTGATACAACCCGACAGGATGCTCTCGATTGTGCATCTGTAAAAGTTTGTCAGGGTTTTGGGTGCCAAGCCAAATTTCTTCAGCCTCCTGAAGTTGAAGAGGCGCTGTCGTGCCTTTTTCATCACACTGTCTGTGTGGGTGGACCATTTCAGTTTGTCTGTGATGTGTACGCCGAGGATCTTAACTTTCCACCTTCTCCACTGCTGTCCCTTCAATGTGGATAGGGGGGTACTTCCTCTGCTGTTTCCTGATGTTCACGATCATCTCCTTTTTTTTGTTGACATTGAGTGGGAGGTTGTTTTCCTGACACCACACTCTGAGTGCCCTCACCTCCTCCCTGTAGGCTGTCACGTCGTTGTTGGTAATCAAGCCCACTACTGTTGTGTCGTCTGCAAACTTGATGGTTGAGTTGGAGGCGTGCAGGGCCACGCAGTCGTGGGTGAACAGGGAGTACAGGGGCTCCAAACAGCCTCCCGACTGCTCTGAAGCATCCGCATGGTCCTAAAGCACACAGTTTTACCGCTTTGCATCACATTCCAATGCTAAAACTGGGGGCGGATTTTTTTTTTCCAATTTCAGAATGTAGGAGGGTCCCCCCGTCCCCAGTTAAAGCTGCGCCCCTGATATAAACTATCAATGACCTGCGCTGTCTGCTTTGTCCACGTCATTAGGCATCTCTATGTTGTCCTCACTTTGGAGAGGTTCCGGTGTGCCAGCACGGGAGCAGTGGTGAAGCGTGCCTTCAGTGTCTCAAACACCCTCTCCACCTCCGCCGTCCAACGAAGCCGCTGGGGACCTCCTCTCAGCAGGGAAGTAAGAGGTGCAACCAGGATGAACCTCCGGAAATAGTTGGCGAACCCCAGGAATCGCTGAACTGCTTTCATTGAGTTGGGAATGGGTCTTGACCTGACTGCGCTGATGCGTTGCTCCTCCAGCTCCAATCCCTCTGTGGATATGAGCTAGCCCAAAAAGGACATGGACCACTGGAAAAACGAACACTTCTCTTGGTTAACATATAGATCATGCTCCAACAGTCTTCCCAGTACAGACCTGACTAATGAGACATGCTGGGTGCGGTCAGCAGAATAGACCAAAATGTTGTCGATATAAACCACTATGCCTCATCCCAGCATGTCCCGAAATACTTTGTTAATAAAGGCCTGGAAGACTGAAGGACTGAAGACTGAAGGGACCATGAGAGGGCAGAGAAGTCGATGGCATGGAAGTCAACCTCCTCTCTATTTCTTGTTGTTTCTCTGCCCCATTGGTCAGTGCCCCCGTCTGGGGTATCTGCCAGAGTAGGTATGCCATCAGGAGCAACGTGCATGTCACTCGTCCCCATCTCTTGACTCTCTGGACCTTCAGGAGAGAGTGTTTGTTGGCTTGTGGGAGTTGCTCCTTGGTTCTCTTCTCCTTTTGTTTCCTCCAGGCTCCTGCCTGGTGTATCAGCATCCTCTGCTTTCTCATGGCTCGATGGTTGCTCACAGATCCCTTCCGGAACTCTGGTGCAGTGGTTTAGATGGTACTACGTTGTGCTTCCTTCCTCCTGGATGGCTGTTGGTGTCGCTAGGTCCACCTTGTAGGGACCCTCTCGCCTTGGCTCGTTCCACTTCCAGAATACTCGGATGTAGACCCGATCTCCTGGAATCACGGGTCTGGGAACCTCTTGTTCAGGTTTTCATTCTTTTTCCTGGAGATAAATAAATTCATGTTTAGCAGTTAATTGTCTTACATATGCTTTTTACTCCAATTCTAATCACTCTAATTAATTAATTGGGGTATATTCTGACACTAGGAAGGGTCACTGATTTATCATCAGCTGTTAAATGGATTGGAGCTGCCATTGGAATTAGCTGTGTTTGTCCCAAGAAACCTATAGTTTTGGCACATTTACCAGACATGGGGAGAAGAGAGGCATAATTTGAAGTGGCTCCAGTATCTATCATCATGGGTGTGCCTCTGTTCTCTATTTGAACCTGCAGCATAAGTTCTTGATCAGCTCTTGTTGTTATCACTGGGAACTGAACCTCCCCTGTAGGATTCTCTGGGCACTCCTAGTATCCCTGATTAGGCTCCGCCCATGGGTTCACAGGGCCCTGTGGTTTCTTCTGATTTTGTTGCCAGCCTCCTCCGGTCTGTTTCCAATTATTTTGGTTCCTGGTTCCCTGTTGTTGCCAGGGGTTAATAGGACAATTTCCTCTAGTGTGTCCTGGCTGTTGGCAATCCCAACAGATCCCAGGTGATCCCTGCGGGCCCCTGTTTCCTCCTCTCTGATTATTTTTGGAAGTCTTTGTTGCCTATTGCTGTTATTCCATTGTTGGGGTTGCTGTGCATACACATTCACTGCTGGTGGTGTGGATTGTACTTGGGCCTGCAGGAGGCGGTTGTAGTCCTCCAGGGGAGACTGCAGCCTTTGTTCCTGCCTAAAGCACCGGGGCTGTCACTGGAGCTTGGACTCTTTTTTCCTTTGTTTGTTAGTTCTTCCAGCTGGAGCTGTGTTGGCTTCCTCTGAATGTATTTAGCTTGTTCCTTGTCTTTGTTCATCCTTTCTTTATTTTTCCACTGCATGGATTACATGGTCACAGAATTCTTTTTGCGATTTTGAAGTCAGTCCCACCATGTCCTCCAGCCTGCTTCTCACTGGCTGGGGCATGGCTTCTATTACTGAGTTTCGGAATAGAGTTGTCATCAGTGGGTCCTCCTCTGGATCCTGTTCTGTTTCCAGCCTCCATCGTTTCAGCTGTCCATGTAGATACGCAGCTGGATTCTCTGTCTCCCCCATTGCTTCCCCTTTTAGTGACTTTGGATCAATCTTTGCTGTGTATTCCCTTCTTAAAACACATCAAAAGTCAGGGCAGTGTGAGTCAAAGTCTATTCCATCTTCCAGTGTAGTCCCTATTGTAGTCCCTATTGCCTCGTTCAGGTTACTGGACATCCTCCATCTTTGCTACTCCCACTACTCTCGCCAGCAGTGCCTTCAGATCCCCCACAGCCAGTAGCTTCCCCATGGTTTGTTCTTCAAAGGTCCTAATCCATTTACCTGCTCCATCATGGAGATCAGGTAGGCGGGCAACCAACCCTTCCAGGTCCTGTGAGCCCCATGGGATATAGTGCCCTTGAGTACCTTTTATCAAAATTGGACATTGTGCACCATATCTTTCAGGTTCTTTCATCTTCCTCCTACTCCACAGCTCTCTTTTTTCCCTTTCCCTGCCATAGACCATTTCCATAAAACTGGCTCTTCTCCGCTCTCCCCATCCCATTCCCTACACGTCTGTTCTTTTCGCTCTTTTTCTCTTTCTCTCTCCCCCTTTTTCAATTAAGAGTTTTTCTAGCCTTCTTATTTCTCCGTCCACTCTCTTGCTTTTTGCTTCCATTTCAGCTATTATGTCATCTTCCAATGATTATTCATATTCATCTTTTTTTACCTGCATTTTTGCTAAGGCCTTAATCCTTCATAACAGTTAAACTTTTCTGGGTTCCTTCCTGCACCTTGCTCAGTCTCCCCTGTCCTTTCCATGTCCTTTTATTTTACCTTAGAGGGCACAGAGGGAGTCTTCCTCTCCTATTCCACCTCTATTTCTCCCTTTATTTCCACCACTCCCGACACCAGGGGCTATTGCTCACTGGTGTATGGTGGAGTTTTTAAAAAACCATTCCACCTTCCTGTCTGACTTTTCATTGTCTTTCTTCAACATTCCTCTAGCTGTCTTTATACCTTTCAACAACCCTTCTCCTTATTTTTTAAACATACTCAGTACCTCTTTCTTTCTTGTCCTCTCTCTTCTTCCCTGTGTCACTAGTCTTATATTTTTTTATCAGCGTCTCCATTTCCTCACAGGCCGTGACATCAAACGTTCCTCCTTCTAGCCATCTCATACCCATTTTCTTGGTGCATTGTTCCCATTTGAGATATTTTAGTAAATTCTTCCCTGCATAGGGGATACCTGCTGCTCAGGATTTCTACTGCCGTTTTATTCATTTTGACCGCTTGTTTTCTTGGTCTCCCCACGGCCAGCCTTGGTTTTATCGTTACCAATATTTTCCTTAATTTTAATCTAGTAACAGTCTGTGTTTTAAGTATCATTAATCTTCTATTTGTTATCCACTAGTTATCTCAGTGCTACTGACATTTCAACTTCTGTTTATTTTCTTTGTTGTCCGGTTATTCCTTTCCCTCTCTCAAACTCCTGCTCTTCTCCCAATCTCAGCCAAGGCTTTACTGAAACGTCTATGGGTACTAACACAAAATGTCATTTCCTTGATTGTGCTAGTTCCTCTAATGTAGATCCAATTCGCCCTACTGTCTAACCCTACTGTCTAATTCCTAAAACCACTCTCTCTGCTTTTAATAAGTATCTTCCAACAGTTCCGTTTAGCTCTGGGTGACTAGACCACACCCTATTTCCTCTATCCAGGTCACTTTATATTTTCTAACTTCTGCGCTGCACCCAGCATCAGTTGCTTTTTCCATCTCTTTATTTAGATACCTATTCTCTCGTTGCATAATGTCACACCCTGACCATAGTTTGCTTTGTATGTTTCTATCTTTTGTTTGGTCAGGGTGTGATCTGAGTGGGCATTCTATGTTACATGTCTAGTTTGTCTATTTCTATGTTTGGCCTGATATGGTTCTCAATCAGAGGCAGGTGTTAGTCATTGTCTCTGATTGGGAACCATATTTAGGTAGCCTGTTTGGTGTTGGGTTTTGTGGGTGATTGTTCCTGTCTCGGTGTTTGTTTGCACCAGATAGGCTGTTTAGGTTTTTTCACGTTTATTGTGTTTGTATACTGTTCGTGGTTTCAGCTTTATGAAAGATGTATACAAGTAACCACGCTGCATTTTGGTCCGCCTCTCCTTCAACTCAAGAAAACTGTTACACATAAACACTTCCACTTCTATTTTAACAACTTTTATTTTATTTCCTTGACCCTGATAGAACATTATCTTGCAACGGGGTATTCTTTGTTTTGTTTGGCTCTTAATTCAGTGCCCTAGTTTAGACATTCACTTTATTTTATTTTACCTCTTCTAGATTCCATTTTTTTCTGTCCAGTTTCTTAATAAGGAATTTTCTTTTCCACTGCTAAATTGTGTTTTTGTATTCTAATAATCCTTGTATTCTAATCATTTTCCCTACAATATGTTTTTATCCCTTTAGCTTCTTATAGTGTCCATTCTATTCTTTGTTCCCTATTTTCATTCTGTTCTGCCATCACTTTTTAAATATTTTTTAATCATTTATGTCCGGACGGCAAGTCCATAACTGGAATTCCCCTGCGCACATTTCTATTATTTCTATTTCCTGTGCCCACCACTGTTTAATCAGTTGTTTTAAACGTTATTCTTTCTTCTGGTTTACGCCACCATCTCCGAAGGGTAAATTGAGGGGTTCTTATCTGTACCCACCTTACTCTTAAGCAGCGATCCAGGAGAGGTGCGTGACCCCTTCTCCACCAATGACAGAAGACTTTCACACTCCCTTTTACACACATCTTACGCTTTCCCTAAGCGACCTGCAAATTCATCCCTTCTCTGATTACCCTTCCTCGACACAGAAAAGCGGTATTATACAGGGTTTTACCTGTCTGAGCAGTCCTTTGCTGATTCACTTCCTCAACACAACAAAATGGTAACCGCAGAATTTTTGCCTGCCTATGTAGCCGTTTATTGATAAACTTCTCCGACACAAAGTGGTATCCGCAGGTCTTTTTGCCTATCTGTGCAGTCCCCTCGTGATACAATTCCTCAACACACCAGAGCGTTATCCATAGGACTTTAATTTTAATTTAATTTAATTTTTCGACCATGCAGACAGACACTTGCTGCCCCAAAATGGATTGAGCAGAGCAGTCAAAAGGGCATACAGATGAATTGAATGAGATCGAACAAATGCCCCAGATGAGCAGCTGAGTGAATTGAATGACCCACCTGACTCGGACTGATTGAATAAGATGAATGAATTGCGCTCGCAACGAATTGCGATCGTAACCTCAAACAGGTTAAACAAACAAGTCTGGGCAAATTGAATCAGACAAAACAATACAAACTCAAACAGACTGAACAAACTGGTCAGATGAACCACCTGAATAAAACAAGTGAACAACCCCACTCAACTGAGCCGATCAAAACAGATGTGGCACACAACTCCCCAATTCTAGTGGTCGCACCAATGTTACTATTATATTTTCACTGTTGTAACCCTCAAAGCTTTTATCGCCTTTTTTTCATTATTTTTCCTGCATTTGTTGAATTCAAAATCTCCCAATATCTTAAATTTGTTACATTTGGAGAGACCCACTTGGTGTCCTACCACTGAGGCCGTGTCCTGGAGCGAACCACACAAAACTCTATAATATTTAAGCAAGAACTTTGCTTACCTTTTAAGTGGCCACATGTTTGTGTAGTTTGTCCAAAACCGTCCACAACCACAGATTTTCACCATTTCTGGTCCCTTTTTGCCACTCCTGGCAAGCTTGCCATTTATGTTGTGGAAATATTGGTTCATAATATCTCTCAGATGCCGGAGCCTGTGAATTCAAATAAACTTTATAACAAAGTAACAAGCCGAGTTCTTCCATGGACCAGCTCGGCTTGTTAATTTGTAATAGAGTCTATTTGAATTCACAGGTTCCAGTATCTGAGAGATATTATTGAACCAATATTTCCCAGACAGCCGGTGTAGTCATGGGCTCCGGATTCCACATTGGTCTTCGCCAGGACCGCAGGAGATTGTCCAAACAAATATCCATGCTGATGAGCTGGTCGAGTGACAGGTTGTCGTCACAGCAGGCTAACTCCATCTGTACCTCCTCCCGCGGTGACCAGAGTCGACTCATTCCATCCGGTGGAGGCCGCGATGGTCCGGAACTCCAGGGCGAACTCTGAGGTGGTCCTAGATCTCTGGAGTAGTCGGAGTAGGTGCTCACCCCCCTCTCGGCCCTCCACAGGATGATCAAACACCTAGTTGAAGAGGAGAGTGAAGCTCTCGTAGGACTCGACCTCGGGTCCTCCCATTTCACAGACCACGGCGCCCCAGTCCAGGACCGTCCGGTCAGTGCCAAAATGACGGTGGCCACCCTGTCTCTACCGGAGACAGCCTCGGCTTAGCGAGCGATGTACAGGTCGCATTGCAGAAGGAATCCCTTGCTTCTCGCTGGCGCACCGTCAAAGCATTCCGGGAGGGACAGAGGTATTCCGCGGGCCGGCTCAGATGGGACAGAGGCAGGTTGTGATGTGGGGGCTGGTGCCGGAACCAGTGCTGGAGACTGGAGGGACTACACATTCCCCTCTAAACGCAGGAAGGTTGCCAGTATATTGTCCATGGCACTGCCGAGTCTGGAGAGACAGTTCTCGTGATGCTCGTCTGTCCCTACGATGGTTGCCAGCTCGGCCTTTCCCACTGTCTCCATTAGATGGGTTGGTTATTCTGTCACATTGTCTAATGATTGGAGACAGGTGCAAGAACACATATTAGTTTTTTTTATTTACTACACCCAAACAAAAGAGCGAGATGTAAACCTCTAAATAATACACGGGACGAGACCCTTAAAATAAGTCCACAATGACACGTAGCATGGAAGCTGATACAACAGCACAGGTACTCACAGGATCAACGGACATGGTAACAATAACCGACAAGGACTATGGGGAACAGAGGGTACATACTGTATATAACATACTAATCAGGGGGAATGGGAACCAGGTGTGCGTAATGAGACAAGACAGTCCGGGTTGGTGGTAATGAATCCAGTTCAGTGATGCCTAGAAGGCTGGTGACATAGACCTCCGGAGCTGGTGCACGGAATGAGCAGCAGTGCTGGGGGGATCCATGACAATGATAATTTTTGGATACAATGACATATAACTGTTTGTTTGGCTTTAGCTGTCACCTTGATACATTGGCTGCTTCGCTCGCGGTAAAGTTAACAGATTTTTTTAAACAGATTTTCTACATTGTAGAATAAAAGTGAACACATAAAAACTACGAAATAACACATGGAATCATGTAGTAACCAAATAAGTGATCAACAAATCAAAATCTATTTTATATTTGAGATTCTTCAAAGTAGCCACCCTTTGCCTTGATGACAGCTTTGCACACTCTTGGAATTCTCTCAACCAGCTTCATGAGGTAGTCACCTGGAATGCATTTCACTTATCATGTGTGCCTTGTTAAAAGTTAATTTGTAGAATTTCTTTCCATCTTAATGCGTTTGAGCCAATCAGTTGTGTCGTGACAAGGTAGGGGTGGTATACAGAAGATAGCTCTATTGGTAAACTACCAAGTCCATATTATGGCAAGAACAGCTCAAATAAGCAAAGAGAAACGACAGTCCATCATTATTTTAAGACATGAAGGTCAGTCAATCCGGAACATTTCAAGAACTTTGAAAGTTTCTTCAAGAGCAGTCACAAAAACCATCAAGTACTATGATGAAACTGGCTTTCATGAGGACGGCCGCAGGAACAGAAGACCCAGAGTTACCTCTGCTGCAGAGGATAAGTTCATTGGAGTTAACTGCACCTCGGATTGCAGCCCAAATGAATGTTCAAGTAACAGACACATCTCAACATCAACTGTTCAGAGGAGACTGCAGGAATCAGGCCTTCATGGTCGAATTGCTGCAAAGGAACCACTACTAAAGGACACCAATAAGAGGAAGAGACTTGCTTGGGCTAAGAAACACAAGCAATGGACATTAGACTGGCATTAGACTTAGATTTTTGGTTCCAACTGCTGTGTCTTTGGGAGATGCAGAGTAGGTGAGCGGATGATCTCTGCATGTGTGGTTCCCACTGTGAAGCATGGAGGAGGAGGTGTGATAGTGTGGGGGTGCTTTGCTGGTGACACTGTCAGTGATTTATTTAGAATTCAAGGTGCGCTTAACAAGCATGGCTACCACAGCATTCTGCAGTGATACACCATCCCATCAGGTTTGGGACTATCATTTGTTTTTCAACAGGACAATGACCCAAAACACACCTCCAGGCTGTGTAAGGGCTATTTCGCCAGAAAGAAAAGTGGTGGTGCTGCATCAGATTACCTGGCCTCCACAATCACCCAACCTCAACCCAATTGAGATGGTTTGTGTTGGACCGCGGAGTGAAGAAAAAGCAGCGAACAAATTCTCAGCATATGTGGGAACTTCAAGACGGTTGAAAAGGTTTTGAAGCTGGTTGAGAGAGTCCCATGAGTTTACAAAGCTGTCATCAAAGCAAAGGGTGGCTACTTTGAGGAATCTCAAATATAAAACATATTTGGATTTGTTTAACACTTTTTTTTGGTAACTACATGATTCCCTAGGTGTTATTTCATAGTTTTGATGTCTATTATGAAATATTATTATACTATGTAGAAAACAGACCCGTAGCAGACCCGTAGCACTCACGTCCGTAGCCATGAAGTGCTTTGAAAAACTGTTAATGGCTCACATCAACACCATTATCCCAGAAACCCTAGACCCACTCCAATTTGCGTACCGCCCAAACAGATCCACAGATGATGCAATCTCTATTGCACTCCACACTGCCCTTTCCCACCTGGACAATAGGAACACCTTTGTGAGAATGCTGTTCATTGACTACAGCTCAGCGTTCAACACCATAGTACCCTCAAAGCTCATCACCAAGCTAAGGATCCTGGGACTAAACACCTCCCTCTGCAACTGGATCCTGGACTTCCTGACAGGCCGCCCCCAGGTGGTGAGGGTAGGTAGCAACACATCTGCAACGCTGATCCTCAACACTAGAGCTCCCCAGGGGTGCGTGCTCAGTCCCCTCCTGTACTCCCTGTTCACCCACGACTGCATGGCCAGGCACGACTCCAACACCATCATTAAGTTTGCTGACGACACAACAGTGGTAGGCCTGATCACCGACAACGACGAGACAGCCTATAGGGAGGAGGTCAGAGACCTGGCCGGGTGGTGCCAGAATAACAACCTATCCTTCAACGTAACCAAGACTAAGGAGATGATTGTGGACTACAGGAAAAGGAGCACCGAGCATGTCGCCATTCTCATCGACGGGGCTGTAGTGGAGCAGGTTGAGAGCTTCAAATTCCTTGGTGTCCACACACCAAGACAGTCGTGAAGAGGGCACGACAAAGCCTATTTCCCCCTCAGGAAACTAAAAAGATTTGGGTCCTGAGATCCTCAAAAGGTTCTACAGCTGCATCATCAAGAGCATCCTGACCAGTTGTACCACTGCCTGGTACGGCAATTGCTCGGCCTCCGACCGCATGGCACTTCAGAGATTAGTGCGTACGGCCCAGTACATCACTGGGGCAAAGCTGCCTGCCATCCAGGACCTCTACACCAGGTGGTGTCAGAGGAAGACCCTAAAGATTGTCAAAGACCCCAGCCACCCTAATCATAGACTGTTCTCTCTACTACCGCATGGCAAGCGGTACCGGAGTGCCAAGTCTCGGACAAAAAGGCTTCTCAACAGTTTTAACCCCCATAAGACTCCTGAAGCCATAAGACTCCTGAACAGGTAATCAAATGGCTACCCGGACTATTTGCATTGTGTGCCACCCCCAACCCCTCTTTTTACGCTGCTGCTACTCTCTGTTTATCATATATGCAGTCACTTTAACTATACAGTCATGTATATACTACCTCAATCAGCCCGACTAACCAGTGTCTGTATGCAGCCTCGCTACTCTTTTTTCAAATGTCTTTTTACTGTTGTTTTATTTCTTTACTTACCTACAGACACACACACACACCTTTTTTTCCCGCACCATTGGTTAGAGCCTGTAAGTAAGCATTTCACTGTAAGGTTTACACCTGTTGTATTCGGCACACGTGACAAATAAACTTTTGATTTGATAGCGTACACAGACGTTTCGGCTTTACACTCAATATGGCCACAGATTCACCCTTCACAGAGCGGTGACTTGAAAGGAATTGTCCATTCTAGTCCCTCTATTTCTATGGGAGTAGCAAAGGGAGTGTGTTGGAGAGGATTGGTATATTTTGGTGTAGAGAGAATTAGGGAGCGAGTGGGTGGAAATGAAACTGACATTTTCTAGAATTCTTAGGAAAGGTTTGACTGAAGAGTCAGGATGAGGAAGATTTTGTGTATTTTGTTAGACTGTGTGTGGATTCTTTACCGCTGACAAGCATCTCTGGATCTCTGCCCTCGGGCTGGAAGCAGAGGGGTCATGGAGGTCCAGATCTACATCCCCTACGAGTCAGCTGAACTGCATTACGCCGATACAGTGACATTCATATGTCAGAGAAGATCTGGGGGAAACTAACATTACTATGATTTTTTATGGTAGTATACAGTGCATTCGGAAAGTATTCATTTTGTTACGTTACAGCCTTATTTTTTTCCCCTCATCAATCTACACACAATAGCCCACAATGACAAAGCCAAAACAGGTTTTTAGAAAATAAAAAATAATAAAAATACATAATATTCAGAACCTTTGCTATGAGACTCGAAATTGAGCTCCGGTGCATCCTGTTTCCATTAATCATCCTTGAGATATTTCTACAACTTGATTGGAGTCCACCTGTGACAAATTCAATTGATTGGACATGATTTGGAAAGGCACACACCTGTCGATATAAGGTCCCAGAGTTGACAGTGCATGTCAGAGCAAAAATCAAGCCATGAGGTGTAAGGAATTGGCCGTAGAGCTCCAAGGCAGGATTGTGTCGAGGCACAGATCTAGGGGAATGGACCAAAAAATGTCTGCAGCATTGAAGGTCCCCGAGAACACAGTTCTTAAATAGAAGAAGTTTGGAACCACCAGGAATCTTCCTAGAGCTGGCCACCCGGCCAAATTGAGCAATCAGGGGAGAAGGGCCTTGGTCAGGGAGGGGAGGGGACAAGAATCCTATGGTCACTCTAAGAGAGCTGCAGAGTTCCTCTGTGGAGATGGGAGAACATTCCAGAAGGACAACCATCTCTGCAGCACTCCACCAATCAGGCCTTTATGGTAGAGTGGTCAGACGGAAGCGACTCCTCAGTAAAAGGTACATGACAGCCCGCTTGGAGTTTTCCAAAAGGCACTTAAAGGACTCTCAGACCATGAGAAACTAAATTCTCTGGTCTGATGAAACCAAGATTGAACTCTTTGGCTTGAATGCCAAGCATCACGTCTGGAGGAAACCTGGCACCATCCCTACGGTGAAGCATGGTGGTGGCAGCATCATACTGTGGGGATGTTTTTCAGCAGCAGGGACTGGGAGACTAGTCAGGATCAAGGGAAAGATGAACGGAGCAAAGTACAGAGAGATCCATGATGAAAACCATGCTCTAGAGCGCTCAGGACCTCAGACTGGGGTGACGGTTCACCTTCCAACAGGACGACGACCCTAAGCACACAGTCAAGACAACGTAGGAGTGGCTTCAGGACAAGTCTCTGAATGTTCTTGAGTGGCCCAGCCAGAGTCCGGACTTGAACCCGATCAAACTTCTCTGGAGAGACCTGAAAATAGCTGTGCAGCGACGCTCCCCATCCAATCTGACAGAGCTTGAGAGGATCTGCAGAGAATAATGGGAGATACTCCCCAAATACAGATGTGCCAAGCTTATAGCATCATACCGAAGAAGACTCAAGGCTATAATCGCTGTCAAAGGTCCTTCAACAAAGTACTGAGTAAAGGGTCTGAATTCTCATGTAAATGTGATATTTAATTTGTATATTTTTTAAAATAAATGTTCAAACCTTTCTAAAAGCCTGTTTTTGCTTTGTCATTATGGGGTATTGTGTGTAGATGAGGGCCAAAAACATTTTTAAATCCATTTTAGAATAAGGCTGTAACATAACAAAATGCGGAAAAAATAATGGGGTCTGAATACTTTCCTGAATGTACTGTAAGTGTTTAGCATTTCTGTCAAGCCACATAGTAGAGTTTTGAGTTCAAGAGCAGTAATCATAATGCAATGTACAGAGAAGGAATGGGTTAAAATAGTCAGACGTGTGACTCAGGGACAGGCCTGATGTTGACGTGGGAAAAGAAACACAGTGAGTTCATTGATAGAGATAGTGTTGTGTTCTCCTCTTTACTCACATGTCTGTGGCTCCTTCTGCCTAGAGGTGTGTGTGTGCGTGCAGATCAGATTAGAATTACCTGGTGTTTGTGATTTATCAGTCTTTATCACTATGTAATCTGTGCTGTCATGCTGCTGTGCACTTTTTGTGTGTATATGAGTCATTAACCTTTGTCCTGGCATATTATCAGTTGACTGATGATATCAAATCAAATAGTCACGTACACAGATTTGTAGGTGTTATTGCAAGTGCAGTAGAATGCTTATGTTACTAGCTCCAACTGTGCAGTAGAATGTCTGACAAATACACAAATAATCCCCCAAAATTAACAAGAAATCAAGAAATAACAAAGGAGATATATTAGTGAGCACACGTGAGAATCCAGAATTTTCACTGAGTGTACAAAACATTAGGAACACCATCCTAATATTGAGTTTTGACCCTCAGAACAGCCTAAATCGGGGCATGGACTATACAAGGTGTTGAAAGCGTCTTTTGTCTTGCCCATTCACCGTATGAATGGCACACACACAATCCACGTCTCAAAAATCCTTCTTTAACCTGCTTCCTCCCCTTCATCTACACTGATTGAAGTGGATTTAACAAGTGACATCAATAAGACATCATAGACTGACCAGGTGAATCCAGATGAGAGTTCTCATGGAAAGAGCAGGTGTTCTTAATGTTTGGTACACTCAGTGTAAATGTTTTCCATTGTAATCAGGTATTCAGTTTTATGGAGAGTTGTTAGAAGTTCCCCCAAATTGCTTTCGTTGCCCTAATTGTGATGGTAAGGATTGGGGGTAGAGTAATCTGATCCTTGATCTGTGGTTACTGGCTATTTCTACCATAAGTATTCAGTGTAGTGGGGTTGGGACTTTGAGCACTGAGCAGGCTTTGTGGTCCATAGGGGTGCAGTGACACAGTGCTGCCTCTGGAGGGGGCCCAAGCCCACCTAGAGAAGTTGAAGGAGAGTATATACTGGAGAGAGGGGCTAAAACCCAAATCCACCCCTTCCCCTTCTCCTCACCCCTCGGCCCTACATTTGAGCGTACAAGTGTCCCAAAGCTAAGGGAGTGACAATTTTGATTGTAGGGTCTAATTAGACCCTCAGACACTTTGACCGAGATCCTGCAATGCTGCAGGCTTCAGAGCGAAGTGCTATCCCGACACGCACTGCGATATGTTTGTAATTTGCACGATTTCATACAAAAGAATGGAGAGGCGTGCTTAATTATATTCCATTTGCATGTGTTTGTCTGATTTTGAGACTTGACACATAATGTAACAGATGAAGTACCTCCCAAATTTAAATCTTTAACTGTTACTGAGGTTAATATCTTGTAAAACGACAGATGTGATTTGTTCATTTGAATTTGTATTATTTAAAAGTGAAACATGAATTCCATCATTCAAGTCAGGAAGGTGTCCTGAAGTTTTGTGGTCCTATCCCCTTGGAATTTTGTCAGCAACATGTAACAGTTGAGGTTGGGGCTTAGCCCCCATGGGCTGGCCTGCTCTGCACTGTCATTGAGAAGATGAGGCAGTCTTGAAATGTCTCCATTATACAGTGTCTTTTAAAAAGTATCTAATCTCGGAAATCCAGAACTAAAGCCCCAGGGCTCCAGCATTGACGATATAGCACTGATATTTATTATCATCATTGAAGCTATGGAAAGAAAAAAGGAAGGAGCACTGCTTGAGGTCTGTTATATAACTAGAATGGAAACATTTTAATATAGTATGACAGCAGATGACCACAATTGCAAAGAGGAGGACAATCCTGACCCAGAATGGTCAGTATACGAACTACAATGCTGATTTCCATCCCATGAAAATGTCTTTGACTTACAGTAGCTTCCTTTCCAGCCATGGAATCTTCCTTATTCAATCTTGTTCTTAGGGCATCTCTGCCCCAAGGGAAGAAAAAATGTGGTTGTGCTTAGGCAAGTAGTCCAAATTGGTTAGTGTTGAACCGTGATATGGACATGAAGCTACAGTTAGGATTAGAGTTGAGGGTAGGATAAGGGTTGAACCAGGATATGGACATGAAGCTACGGTTAGGCTAAGGGTTGCGGTAAGTTTCGAACCAAAACCTTTTGAATGGAAACCTGTGTGGAAGCACTAAAGAGACCATAGCTAACCCTTATATTACATAGTACCCTTTAGATATGGGCCAAATTAAATGGATATGGTGCCTCTTGTTATTGAGTGAATAATGTTCTGTACCACTGGTTGGACCCATCTGATGAGCATGCATCTAATGTGTTTTTGCTACTGGAGACACTGAGGGAATGTGAGATTTCCCAGAAGGCTTTGGACTGTATCAGAGTTGGTTCCAGCCCTTCTCTCTCTGGTAATGTAAGTGTGTGTGTGTGGTCACTATTACGTATGTTGACCTATGTGTCGCTGTGTCTCTTTGTATAACAACATATGTAAACTGCAGATCTTTCTGTAGTGTGATCGAGTACAGCAGGGTTGGGCTCAATTCAAATTGAAGTCAGTCAATTCAGGTGGTAAACTGAAATTCCAATTCCTTAATAAAAAACGTTGCTTTTATTTTCAATGACTTCTGAAAAGGAGAAGCTATTAATTTCAAAAGTTCATTTGTCATTTTAAATTAAATCACTTACTGAATTGAAAGACTTATTCAGACCCCTTCCCTTTTTACACATTGTTATGTTACATCCTTATTGTAAAATGGATTAAACACACATTTTGTTATGTTACAACCTTATTGTAAAATGGATTAAATACACATTATGTTACAACCTTATTATGAAATGGATTAAATATACATTTTTCTTCATCAATCTACACACAATACCAAATAATGACAAAGCAAAAACAGGTTTTTATACATTTTAGCAAATGTATTAAAAATAAAACAGAAATCTTATTTGCATACAGCCTTATTCCCCCCCCCCCCAATCTACACACAATAGCCGACAATGACAAAACCAAAACAGGTTTTTATAAAAAACAGATACCCTATTTACCTAAGTATTCAGACCCTTTGCTATGAGACTTGAAATTGAGCTCAGGTGCATCCTGTTTCCATTGATCATCCTTTGAGATGTTTATACATCCACCTCTGGTAATTTCAATTGATTGGACATGATTTGGAAAGGCACACACCTGTATATTTAAGGTCCCACAGTTAACAGTGCATGTCAGAGCAAAAACCATGAAGTCGAAGGAATTGTCCGTAGAGATCTGAGACAGGATTGTGCAGCTTTAAAAGGTCTTCAAGAACACCATGGCCTCAATCATTCTTAAATGCAAGAAGTTTGGAACCACCAAGACTCTTCCTAGAGCTAAAACAGGTGAGAGAGGAGAATAGGAAAGTCGTGGAGAACTACACTTCAGAGTGGACAATGAGGAAGAAATACTACAACATGGTGGAGGACATGAAATGTAGTTATCATTGGGACCGACTAGGTTTGAACGCAGGTCTTCTAAGTGCCCAAAGACTATTTCAGCTGAGCTTAAGCGCAACTTCAGTACTGTACAGTGTGGGGTCGCTTGACCTTTGACCAGTGTGGGGTCGCTTGACCGGTTGCTTTGTCGTGGTGCAGATGACATGTTGGTGTTCTGTCGGATACGACCAATGAGCCAGGCCAAGCCAGCTCAGGGAGGGGCCATTGCCGTGGAGCATCTGGACGATTACTCTGTTACCGTGGAAACGCCAAGGGGGCCAAGAGAGTTCCAGTTCCACCGGGTATTCAGCGGTGAGAGCTCCCAGGAAGATGTGTTCCAAAACACCAACATGTGATGCTGCCAATCTTAACATTTTATTGGTTAAAAGTGAACTAAAGGAAACAAGAAAGGAGGAAAGCCTCTGCCAAAGCCCATTCCTAACCTCTTTACCCCCATCGCAGATTCAGCAAGTCTGTCACAAAATACAGCTCTGAACACTGATTGCTTGAACTTAATCAGTGGTTGAATGGGTTCAGTTGAGGTGGTGGAACTGGAAATGTACTCAAAGGTATTTTTTCAATTGAGAATTTTGTTCTTCTTGTACGTTGTTGTTTAACTAAACCCAACCCCCTGCTCTTGATTGTTGCCATTGTTTTCGCTGGCCCACAGTAGCTCGAGGACATTAAGCATACCTGTTTGAACCAGTCATGTTTCCAGCCTGATCCAGTCAGCCATCGATGGCTACAACGTGTGTATCATTGCGTACATTCAGACAGGCTACGGAAAGACATTCACCATGGTGGGTGACAGAGACCAGAGAAGCCCAGGCATCATGCATGCTGAGAGCATTCAGCACCATATTTGACAACCTCCAGGAGAATGCCACCAAGTTTGACTTTAAGGTGAGGGCTGAGAAGTCTCACTGAGCGAGGAGAAACTATTTGCCTATTGTACATCGGCAACAAGAAGCAAATACACCTTATCGTAAACATAAAAAGACATCAAATTCTCTCCTCTCCTCTCTCCTTCCCCCCCTCTTCCCTCCTTTTTCTCCCGCCCCCCCCATATCTCCTTTCTCCTCTCCTCTTCGTGCTACTCTCTCCCTACATCTAGGAGCTGTATAATGACTGGCTCCAGGACCTCTTTGTGAGTGGACCAAGGTCCTGAGTAGGCGGGCGGAGATTAAGAGGAACAGAAAGGGGCTTGTGTTTGCCCAGGGAGCAGAGACAAAGGAGGTCCCCAGCACCGGGGAGCTCTTCACCATATTTCAGCAGGCCTGCGCCAACCGCCATATCGCAGCCACCAGTACACCCAAACGCCCGCACCCCATTTCAAAGGGGCCCTGTTAAATTGGTTTAGTCAGAGTGAGTGAATAGTAGGTACATCATTACAGACCCGGGCTCAGAGAGGGATAGCTGCCAAGCAAGGCATGTGTAAGAGTAGATCGCGGGGTTTTAGCACAATGACTGGCTCTCACAACCCTGATACCATCCTTCTTAATTCTACCTCATGTCATAATACTGTTTTGCACAGAAAATATGATACAATCAGAAAATAGGAATAAAGTAAACAGGAAATAAATATATATACAGTACCAGTCAAAAGTTTGGACACACCTAATCATTAGGATTTTCTTCATGTACCATTTTCTACATTGTAGAATAATAGTGAAGACATAAACTATGAAATAACACATTTTGAAACATGTAGTAACTAATAAAGTGTTAAACAAATCCAAATATATTTAATATTTGAGATTCTTCAACGTAGCCATCTTTTGCCTTGATGACAGCTTTGCACACTCTTCAGTTATCCCGGGGAAGCTCTAGCAGGACAGAAATTTGACGAACTGACTTGTTGGAAAGGTGGCATCCTATGACGGTGCCACGTTGAAAGTCACTGGGCTCTATAGTAAGGCCATTCTACTGCCAATGTTTGTTTATGGAGATTGTATGGCTATGTGCTCGATTTTATACACCTGTCAGCAACGGGTGTGGCTGAAATAGCTGAACCCACTCATTTAAAGGGGTGTCCTCATACTTATGTATATATAGTATACATCTTTATGTACACTAACTAATATCATAGGCTAATTCATTTGGGGCTCAACACCTGTGGAAGTGGAAAATCAAACACATGAACTAATACCCACTGCTAGTAGCTAAGTATTAATCCAACAGTAAATGTAATGTCCTAAAAACTTTGCAGTTGTAGACTACTACCAATGAGACCTATAGGCCGATGCCCTCTCAATGGCCGGTGCGCATTTAACGCTCACTCCATATCTCAAAGATTTAGAAAATATTTGGGTTGTGAAATAGTACTCATTGAGCTGAAAATTGAGAAATAAAATATCTATATACAGTACCAGTCAAGTTTGGGCACACCTACTCATTCAAGGGTTTTTCATTATTTTTACTATGAAATAACACATGTAGTAATAAAAAATTTTAAAAAATGAAAATAAATGTTATATTTGAGATTTGTCAAAGTAGCCACCCTTTGTCTTGACAGCTTTGCACACTTGGCATTCTCTTAACCAGCTTCATGAGTTAGTCAACTGTAATCCATTTCAATTAACACGTGTGCCTTGTTCAAATTGCATTTGTGGAATTAATTTCCTTCTTCATGTGTTTAAGCCAATCAGTTGTGTCCTGATAAGGTAGGGTTGTTATACAGAAGATAGCCCTATTTGGTAAAAGACCAATTTCATAATATGACAAGAACAGCTCAAAAAAGCAAAAAGAAATGAGTCCATCATTATTTTAAGACATGAAGGTCAGTCAGCCCGGAAAATTTCAAGAACTTTGAAAGTTTCTTCAAGTGCAGTCGCAAAACCCATCAAGTGCTATGATGAAACTGGCTCTCATGAGGACGGGCACAGGAAAGGAAGACCCAGAGTTACTTCTGCAGCAGAGGATAAGTTAATTGTTACCAGCCTCAAAAATTGCATCCCAAATACATGCTTCACAGAGTTGAAGTAACAGACACTGTTCAGAGGAGACTGCATGAATCAGGCCTTCATGTTCGAATTGCTGCAAAGAAACCACTACTAAAAGGACACCAATAAGAAGAGACTTGCTTGGGCTAAGAAACACGAGCAATGGACATTAGACCGGTGGAAATCTGTCCTTTGGTCTGATGAGTCCAAATTTGAGATTGTTTCCAACCGCCGTGTCTTTGTGAGATGCAGAGTAGATGAACGGGTGATCTCTGCACTGTGAAGCATGGAGGTGGAGATGGCGTGTGGGTGCATTGCTGGTGACACTGTCAGTGATTTATTTAGAATTCAAGGCACACTTAACCAGCATGGCTACCACAGCATTCTGCAGCAATACGCCACCACCTTTGGTTTGCGCTTAGTGGGACTATGATTTGTTTTTCAACTGGACAATGACCCAAATACACCTCCAGGCTGTGTAAGGGCTATTTGACCAAGAAGGAGAGTGATGTAGTGCTGCATCAGATGATCTGGCCTCCACAATCACCCGACCTCAGAGTGAAGGAAAAGCAGCCAACAAGTGCTCAGCATGTGGGAACTCCTTCAAGACTTTTGGAAAAGCATTCCAGGTGAAGCTGTTTGAGAGAAGCCAAGAGTGTGCAAAGCTGTCAAGACAAAGGGTGGCTACTTTGAAGAATAGAAAATGTTGATTTGTTTAACACTTTTTTGGTTACATGATTCCATATGTGTTATTTCCTAGTTAGCATAGCAGGGTTGCCCAACTGGCGTCCCGGGGTTGTTTTTTTATTTTATTTATTGTTTGACATAAGACTGTAATAACACTAGCAAACAATTTTAGAAATATGTTCCAAAGCATTCCCACACATTAGAGAGATATGTGATCGTATACAAAATGTCAAGGTTTGAAATTATTACATTTTATGCCGATAATATAACTGTTTTGCGGTAAATTATTTGTAATTATGTTTCTGGACCCCTGACCATGCTAATGTCCCTCATGTGAGAGATATTTACCAAACACACCGGGACCAAAGACCCAGACAACATCACACACCTATAAAACACACTCACCTATAAGAAAATGTAAAAAAAAAAAAAAAGGTCCATGCCCATATGCGTACAAAATGCTGAATTCACATCTCTTCATCCTTACCTGGCTGGAGCACCAGGAAATGGATCAACTGTAGTATGCAGAACATAGGTAACCATTCCGGATAGTATAATGGTTTTGTCTGAAAAGGCAACTCTTTGGGTTTTTCTTTGCATGATGTATAGCGAGAGGATTTGATCAGTGTAAGGCGCAATATGATGAAATGTCCACCAAGCCTGTTAGAGGGCAAGGTGGAGCTCTTCATTACACCTGTCAAATCCTCTCAGCTCTCCACTAGTGCATAGGGCTTACGGTTCCAATTGGGATTGGACCTATGTGTACTGTGTGCGTGCGTGCGTGTGTGAGCATGTCTGAGCGTGTGTACAGTATGTATTGTATGTTTACTGTCTGGCTGGGGGCTATGTTTATGAATGGGGGGGGCATTGCGTGCAGGGTGTTAATGGGAGCCCCTGGGCAGCAGAATGAGGCCCACATGGGCCCCCGGAGGACCAGCGGGGCAATTAGGAAGTCACTTGGCCAGTTTGTGCTTCTATTGTGGGAAAATCAATCAGTGTGAAGTGCATTAGCATTCGCTTGGCAGGTAGAGGCCCGCACTGAGCTGCCCATGGCCAATCACTGTCACGCAGTCAGATCCCATAGCAGGGAACAGACAGGGTCACACTCAAACACGCAAAGGCCCTGTCATGTTGGTTTTGAGAATGACGGGGAGTCCAATAAAATTAGAGCATTCGGAACAGGCAACAGGAGGAGGGGTGGGTGGGGGCTGAAAGGATGCCTGGGTTTTAGTGGTTTGGGTACGAACTGGCCTTTTCTGAAACTGTTACCACTGGTGAGCTTGATTCCACTGGTTTCTCTTTTACTCATTTCTCTCTGTAGTTTCCTCCTCTGGTGTTATACTGTATACACACACACATATGTCCCAGCAGGTGTCAATAAAAGTACAAATTCAAATCCAAAATGGGCTTGTCTACTGTTGTGAGTGTAGCATGGTCATTTTGTTCCCTAAGGTTATGAACAAGATTGGTATACCAAAGTAAAAACTAAGTTGTTTAAAAAAAAACATTTTATACATTGAGTTGGAATTTTGTTTGTTCAGAATGTTACCGTACATTCCCGTCACAATTTCCACATTGTTACGTTTCAGCCTTAAATCAAGAAGGCATTACATTTAAAAAATAATTTTGCAAAAGTATTAAACCAGAAATACCTTATTTACATATGTATTCAGACCCTTGGCTATGAGACTCCAAATTTAACTCCGGTGCATCCCGTTTCCATTGATCATCCTTGATGTTTCTAGAAATTGATTGGAGTTCACCTGTGGTCAATTCAATAGATTGGACATGATTTGGAAAGGCACTCACTTGTCTATATAAGGTCCCACAGTGCAGTGCATGTCAGAGAAAAAAAAACCATGAGGTCGAAGGAATTGTCCTTAGAGCTCCTAGACAGTATTGTGTTGAGGCACCGATCTGGGGGTACCAAAAAATGTCTGCAGCATTGAAGGTCCTCAAGAACACCGTAGCCTCCATCATTCTTAAATGGAAGTAGTATGGAACCACCAAGACTCTTCCTAAAGCTGGTCGCCCGGACATACTGAGCAATCAGGGAAGAAGGGCCTTGGTCAGACAGGTTACCAAGAACCCGATGGTCACGGACAGAGCTCCAGAGTCCCTCTATGGAGATGGGAGAATCTTCCAGAAGGACAACTATCTCTACAGCACTCCACCAATAAGGCCTTTTATCTTAGGGTGGCCAGACGGAATCCTCTTCTCTGTAAATGGCATAGATAGGTGCCTTTTGACCACCTCCAAGTGGGCTAAAGACTCTCAGACCATGAGGAACAAGATTCTCTGGTGTGATGAAACCAAGATTGAACTATTTGGCCTGAATATCAAGCGTCACGTCTGGAAGAAACCTGGCACCATCCCTACAGTGAAGCATGGTGGTGGCAGCATCATGCTGTGGGGACGTTTTTTCCACCGGCAGGGACTGGGAAACTAGTCAGGAGAGAGGGAAAGATGAACGGAGCAAAGTACAGTGCAATCCTTGATGAAAACCTGCTCCAGAGCGATCAGGACCTCAGACTGGGGTGAAGGTAGAACAAGATGGCGCCGGAAGAAATGGCAGCCGTTTTACAGGCGCCTAACCGATTGTGCCATTATGTTTAGTTTTTTTCACGTTATTTGTAACTTATTTTTGTACATAATGTTTCTGCCACTGTGTCTTACGGCAAAAAAATAACTTCTGCAATCCAGGACAGCGAGCAGTCACCTCGGATTAGACAAAGATTTTATCTTCAACAAGCAGGACTCACGGGATGCGTTTCAGACACCCGACAAAGCCAAAATCCCAGTCATTGGCAAGAGACGCAAGTAGAGGACACAGGGCGGGGTGCCTCGTAAGGATCCGCCAACGGCGAGTGGGAAATCTGCCATTACCATCAATATGACTTGTCAACGTACAATAAATTAGATGAGGTACGATCACGAATATCCTACCAACGTGACATCAAAAACTGTAATGTCTTATGTTTCACCGAATCGTGGCTGAATGACGACATGGAAAACATTCAGTGAGCGGGATAGACGCTGCACCGGCTAGATAGAATAGCACACTCCGGTAAGACGAAGGGGGGCGGTCTGTGTATATCTGTAAACAGCTGGTTCATGTAAGCTAATGAAGTCTCTTGATTTTGCTCTCCTGAAGTAGAGTATCTCATGATAAGCTGCAGACCACACTATTTTCCAAGAGAGTTTCTATTTTTTTCATTGCTGTTTATTTATCACCACAGATGGATGCTGGCACTAAAACGGCACTGAGTCAGCTGTATAAGGAAATAACCAAACAGGAAACCGCTCACCCAGAGGCGGAGTTCCTAGTGTCCGGGGACTTTAATGCAGGGAAACTTAATCGGTTTACCTCATTTCTATCAGCATGTTAAATGCACAACCAGAGGAAAACAAAATTCTAGATTACCTTCACTCCACACACAGATACATAGTGACGTTTTGTCACTAAAGCACCTTATACCACCCACCACTGTGACTTGTATGCTCTAGTCGGCTGGCCCTCGCTACATATTCGTCGCCAGACCCACTGGTTCCAGGTCATCAAATCAAATTTATTTATATAGCCCTTCGTACATCAGCTGATATCTCAAAGTGCTGTACAGAAACCCAGCCTAAAACCCCAAACAGCAAGCAATGCAGGTGTAGAAGCACGGTGGCTAGGAAAAACTCCCTAGAAAGGCCAAAACCTAGGAAGAAACCTAGAGAGGAACCAGGCTATGTGGGGTGGCCAGTCCTCTTCTGGCTGTGCCGGGTGGAGATTATAACAGAACATGGCCAAGATGTTCAAATGTTCATTAATGACCAGCATGGTTGTATAATAATAAGGCAGAACAGTTGAAACTGGAGCAGCAGCACGGTCAGATGGACTGGGGACAGCAAGGAGTCATCATGTCAGGTAGTCCTGGGGCATGGTCCTAGGGCTCAGGTTCTCCGAGAGAGAGAAAGAGAGAAGGAGAGAATTAGAGAATTCACACAGGACACCGAATAGGACAGGAGAAGTACTCCAGATAACAAACTGACCCTAGCCCCCCGACACAAACTACTGCAGCATAAATACTGGAGGCTGAGACAGGAGGGGTCAGGAGACACTGTGGCCCCATCTGAGGACACCCCCGGACAGGGCCAAACAGGAAGGATATAACCCCACCCACTTTGCCAAAGCACAGCCCCCACACCACTAGAGGGATATCTTCAACCACCAACTTACCATCCTGAGACAAGGCTGAGTATAGCCCACAAAGATCTCTGCCATGGCACAACCCAAGGGGGGGGCGCCAACCCAGACAGGATGACCACATCAGTGAATCAACCCACTCAGGTGACCCACCCCTTCCAGGGACGGCATGAGAGAGCCCCAGTAAGCCAGTGACCCAGCCCCTGTAATAGGGTTAGAGGCAGAGAATCCCAGTGGAAAGAGGGGAACCGGCCAGGCAGAGACAGCAAGGGCGGTTCGTTGCTCCAGAGCCTTTCCGTTCACCTTCCCACTCCTGGGCCAGACTACACTCAATCATATGACCCACTGAAGAGATGAGTCTTCAGTAAAGACTTAAAGGTTGAGACAGAGTTTGCGTCTCTGACATGGGTAGGCAGACCGTTCCATAAAAATGGAGCTCTATAGGAGAAAGCCCTGCCTCCAGCTGTTTGCTTTGAAATTCTAGGGACAATTAGGAGGCCTGCGTCTTGTGACCGTAGCGTACGTGTAGGTATGTACGGCAGGACCAAATCAGAGAGATAGGTAGGAGCAAGCCCATGTAATGCTTTGTAGGTTAGCAGTAAAACCTTGAAATCAGCTCTTGCTTTGACAGGAAGCCAGTGTAGAGAGGCTAGCACTGGAGTAACATGATCAAATTTTTTGGTTCTAGTCAGGATTCTAGCAGCCGTATTTAGCACCAACTGAAGTTTATTTAGTGCTTTATCCGGGTAGCCGGAAAGTAGAGCATTGCAGTAGTCTAACCTAGAAGTGACAAAAGCATGGATTAATTTTTCTGCATCATTTTTAGACAGAAAGTTTCTGATTTTTGCAATGTTACGTAGATGGAAAAAAGCTGTCCTTGAAATGGTCTTGATATGTTCTTCAAAAGAGAGATCAGGGTCCAGAGTAACGCCAAGGTCCTTCAGTTTTATTTGAGACGACTGTACAACCATTAAGATTAATTGTCAGATTCAACAGAAGATCTTTGTTTCTTGGGACCTAGAACAAGCATCTCTGTTTTGTCCGAGTTTAAAAGTAGAAAGTTTGCAGCCATCCACTTCCTTATGTCTGAAACACATGCTTCTAGCAAGGGCAATTTTGGGGCTTCACCATGTTTCATTGAAATGTACAGCTGTGTGTCATCCGCATAGCAGTGAAAGTGAACATTATGTTTTCGAATAACATCCCCATGAGGTAAAATATATAGTGAAAACAATAGTGGTCCTAAAACGGAACCTTGAGGAACACCGAAATTTACAGTTGATTTGTCAGAGGACAAACCAGTCACAGAGAAACTGATATCTTTCCGACAGATAAGATCTAAACCAGGCCAGAACTTGTCTGTGTAGACCAATTTGAGTTTCCAATCTCTCCAAAAGAATGTGGTGATCGATGGTATCAAAAGCAGCACTAAGGTCTAGGAGCACGAGGACAGATGCAGAGCCTCGGTCCGATGCCATTAAAATGTCATTTACCACCTTCACAAGTGCCGTCTCAGTGCTATGATGGGGTCTAAAACCAGACTGAAGCATTTCATATACATTGTTTGTCTTCATGAAGGCAGTAAGTTGCTGCGCAACAGCCTTCTCAAAACAATTTGAGAGGAATGGAAGATTTGATATAGGGCGATAGTTTTTTGTATTTTCTGGGTCAAGGTTTGGCTTTTTCAAGAGAGCCTTTATTACTGCCACTTTTAGTGAGTTTGGTACACATCTGGTGGATAGAGAGCCGTTTATTATGTTCAACATAGGAGGGCCAAGCACAGGAAGCAGCTCTTTCAGTAGTTTAGTTGGAAAAGGGTCCAGTATGCAGCTTGAAGGTTTAGAGGCCATGACTATTTTCATCATTGTGTCAAGAGATATAGTACTAAAACACTTGAGCGTCTCTTGATCCTAGGTCCTGGGAGAGTTGTGCAGACTTAGGACAACTGAGCTTTGAAGGAATACGCAGATTTAAAGAGGAATCCGTAATTGGCTTTCTAATAATCATAATCTTTTCCTCAAAGAAGTTCATGAATTTATCACTGCTAAAGTGAAAGTCATCCTCTCTTGGGGGTCATCTACGAGTCCATGCTAGGTAAAGCTCCGCCTTATCTCAGTTCACTGGTCACGATGGCAACACCCATCCGTAGCACACGCTCCAGCAGGTGTCTCACTGATCATCCCTAAAGCCAACACCTAATTTGTCCGCCTTTCGTTCCAGTTCTCTGCTGCCTATGACTGGAACGAATTGCAAAAAAATAAATAAAAAATAATTCGCTGAAGTTGGAGACTTTTATGCTAAACTACAGAACTGTTTTGCTATCACAGACTGGAAAATGTTCCGGGATTCTTTCGATGGCATTGAGTACATCACATCAGTCACTGGCTTCATCAATAAGTGCATTGAGGATGTCTTCCCCACAGTGACTGTATGTACATACCCCAACCAGAAGCCATGGATTACAGGCAACATCCGCACTGAGCTAAAGGGTAGAACTGCCACTTTCAAGGTGCGGGACTCGGAAGCTTATAAGAAATCCTGCTATGCCCTCCGACAAAATATCAAACAGGCAAAGCGCCAATACAGGTCTAACATTGAATCATACTACGTCGGCTCCGACGCTCATCGGATGTGGCAGGGCCTGAAAATGATTACAGACTACAAAGGGAAGCACAGCCGCAAGCTTCCCAGTGACACGAGCCTACCAGATGAGTTAAAAATCACTTCTATGCTCACGTCGAGGCCAGCAACAATGAGGTATGCACGAGAGCGTCGCTTGCTCCGGATGACTGTGTGAGCATGCTCTCCATGCTCTTGCAGGCATGTGCTGACCAACTGACAGGTGTCTCTGATATTTTCAACAAGTCCCTGATTGAGTCTAATACCAACATGCTGCAAGCAGACCACCATAGTGCTCTTGGGCACAGGGACTGAGGTAACCTGCCTACATGACTACAGACCTGTAGCACTCACATCGATAGCCATGAAGTGCTTTGAAAGGCTGGTAATGGCCCACATTAATGCCATTATCCCAGAAACCCTGGACTCACTCCAATTTGCATACCTCCCCAACAGATCCAATCTCTATTGCACTCCACACTGCCCTTTCCCATTTGCACGAAAGGAACACTTACGTGAGAAGGCTATTCATTGTCTACAGCTCGGCGTTCAACACCATAGTGCCCTCAAAGCGCATCACTAAGCTAAGTACCCTAGGACTAAACACCTCCCTCTGCAACTGGATCCTGGACTTCCTGACAGGCCGCCCCTGGTAGTGAGGGTAGGTAGCAACACATCTGCCACGCTGATCCTCAACACTGGAGCCCCTCAGGGGTGCGTGCCCAGTCCCCTCCTGTACTCCCTGGTCACCCACGACTGCATGGCCAGGCACGACTCAAACACCATCATTCATTTTGCAGACAATGCAACAGTGGTAGGCCTGATCACCGACAATGACGAGACAGCCTATAGAGAGGAGGTCAGAGACCTGTTCGGGTTGTGCCAGAATAACAACCTATCCCTCAACGTAATCAATACAAAGGAGATAGTTGTGGACCACAAAAAAAAAAGAGGACCAAGCACGCCCCCATTTTCATCGACGGGGCTTTCGTGGAGCAGGTTGAGAGCGTCAAGTTCCTTGGTGTCCACATCACCAACAAACTAGAACGGTTCAAACACACCAAGACAGTCATGAAGAGGAAACGACAAAACCCATTCCCCCTCGGGAAACTAAAAAGATTTGGCATGGGTCCTCAAAGGTTTCTAAAGCTGCAACACCGAGAGCACGGTTGCATCACTGCCTGGTACGGAAACTGCTCGACCTCCAACAACAAGGCACTACATTGGGGTATGGCCCAGTACATTACTGGGGCTAAGCTGCCTGCCATCCAGGACCTCTACACCAGGCGGTGTCAGAGGACTGGAGCGCCAAGTCTAGGACCAAAAGGCTTCTCAGCAGCTTTTACCCCCAAGCCATAAGACTCCTGAACAGGTAATCAAATGGCTACCCAGACTATTAGACTTGGCGCTCCGGTCCTCTGACCCCCCCCACACACCAACCCCTCTTTTACGCTGCTGCTACTCTGTTTATAGTCTGTGCATAGTCACTTCACTATGCATATTACCTCAATAAGCACGACTAACCGGTGCCCCCGCACATTAACTCTGTACCGGTACCCCCTGAATATAGCCTCGCCACTGTTATTTTACTTATTGTTTACCTAATACCTATTTTTTACTTAAATTGCACTGTTGGTTAGGGCTTGTAAGTAATCATTTCACTGTAAGGTCTACACCGGTTGTAGTCAGCGCACGTGACAAATAAACTTGATTTAATTTGAGGTTCACCTTCCAATAGGAAAACAACCCTAAGCGCACAGCCAAGACAACGCAGGAGTTGCTTCGGGACAAGTCTCGGAATGTCCTTGAGTTGCCCAGCCAGAGCCCGGACTTGAACCCGATCAAACATCTCTGGAGAGACCAGAAACTCCCCAAATAAATGTGTGCCAAGCTTGTAGCATTGTACCCAAGAAGACTCGAGGCTGCAATTGCTGTCAAAGGTGCTTCAAAGTATTGAGTAAAGGGTCTGAATACTTATGTAACTGATTTCAGGTAGATTTTCTATACATTTGAAAAAAATTAAAAGCCTTTTTTGCTTTGTCATTATGGGGTATTGTGTAGATTGACGAGGAACAAAATGCAGAAAAAGTCAAGGGGTCTGAATACTTTCCGAATGCACAACCTCAATGGAATGTTCACCATATAATGCTGAACACGAACTGCTAGCTCTCTGTTGTTATTACCATGTTGAGGCACTGGAGAGGTATTTCTTTAAAAATCCAACAGGCATGGATACAGTTAAGAGAAATTTAACTGAAAGCCTCTGTTTCTATAGCTCTATGCAGGTATTGTACCTTATTCTGTGAAAATGTAAAACTTGTTTAAAAACAAATCATAAATGTAATGTGCATGTTAATTTTATTGCCGTGTGAAGTGTGCGTGTGATGCTGCTCAAATCGAAGAAGGCAAGGTTTCAGTTGGCACATTCTCTATTTCTGTAACTATGCAGGTAGAAAATATGCTGAACAAAATACAGTTGAAGTCGTAAGTTTACATACACTTAAGTTGGCGTCATTAAAATGCCACAAAATTCTTATTAACAAACTAATTGTTTTGCCAAGTCGGTTAGGACATCTACTTTGTGCATGACACAAGTCATTTTTCCAACAATTGTTTACAGACAGATTATTTCACTGTGTCAAATCTAGTGGGTCAGACGTTTACATACACTAAATTGACTAGACCTCCACAAGTCTGGTTCAGCCTTGGAAGCAATTTCCAAATGCCTTTAGGTACCATGTTCGTCTGTACAAACAAAAGTACGCAAGTATAAACACCATGGAACGACACAGCTGTCATACTGCTCAGGAAGGAGATGCGTTCTGTCTCCTAGAGATGAACGTACTTTGGTGTGAAAAGTGCAAATCAATCCCAGAACAGCAAAGGACCTTGTGAAGATGCTGGAGGAAACAGGTACAAAAGTATCTATATCCACAGTTTCCTGAGGGGTTGTGATGAAAGAAATAAAAGCTGAAAAATCATTTATTATTATTCTGACATTTAACCTTCTTAAAATAAAGTGGTGATCCTAACTGACCTAAGACAGGGAATATTTACTAGGATTAAATGTCAGGAATTGTGAAAAACTGAGTTTAAATATATTTGGCTAAGGTGCATGTAAACTTCCGACTTTGTTTTTTCAAGATGAGAGAATCATCCAGCACATTGGGTCTCACTACACCCCCACATGCCATGTCTTGAAACATGCAGACAGAAGGATAAGAAGTACAAGTACATTGTAATACTTCTGACAGCCAACTTTCTAGCGCCACCAACAACTTCATAGCATTCCCAGAAAGCATGGATTATTGAGTCATCATTAGTTTTACACTTGAGACATGACTCTGCCATTGTGCTATAGAATGTGAATTGTCTTAATAAATAAATACTATACATTAGTTTATACTGGATGAAGCATACATTTACAGTACCAGTCAACAGTTTGGACACACCTGTAATGAGTACGCCAGGAGAAAGAGGTGTAGATTCACACGCAGAGCACAGCAGATGTTTGCACAACCTCAGGTTCCCCTCCGACATCCAACGGTGGGGGTGCATTGCGGGTAGAGACTGGAGGATGAAGAGGACTGTGGGTGACTGGTTTTAACAGAGGCACATGGAAGGATGAGGAGATTTTATACTGATGGGGTAACTGGAGTCAGTAAGTGACAGGGTTGATGCAATGGGTCATCTTGAAGGGACCAATGCAGCGAGGACAGAACCTTTTGCTCTGTCTACTATGACAAGGATGGAGGTGTTACCAGAAGATTCAGGAAGGTCTGATGAAGTCAACAGCTATGTGGCACCAGGATCTGTGAGGGATTGGCAAAGGTTGAAGCTTCCCGGAAGGGAGATGACAAGGGCTTTTGGTTTGGGCGCAGACTGGACAGGAGAGTACATAATCCCTTACGTTGGATGCCAGCAAGAACCACCAGAACTTCCGGGCTAGAAGTCCAGTGGTTCGTGTAATGCCCGGATGTCCTGACCCCAAGGACGTGTGACATTGCATCAGTTGGGGGTCTAACAGCTGCTAGTACATAACGCTTCCCAGCTTGTGTCTTAGGAGGATCCTAGTCTGAGGTTAGGTTCTCGTTTGGCAGAGTGAACCTCCCACTGTACCGGTCCCATAATGCAAGAGGAAGGAAGAATGGGTGTAGGGTCGGAGTTACTGGTCGGAAGGTCAAACTGGCGGGAGAGAGCATCAGCTTTTACATTTCTTTCCAGGGAAGTAAGACACATGAAAATGGAAGCGTGTGAAAAGAGCCCAGAAGCCTTGTCTGGAGTTTAACCGCTTGGCCCTTCTGATATATTCCAGATTATGATGATCGGTTAGGATGGGGGCCAGCTTGATGGCAGAGTTCTCGGTTCCCCACATCGTAATTCCTCTGTGGGGGAATAACTTCCTTGAGAAGAAGGCACAGGGATGTGATTCGGGATGTGTTCCCACCCAGAGAGTATGGCTCCTACTCCTACTTCAGAGGCATCCATCTCCAGGGTGAAAGGAAGGGTCGGATCAGGTTGGAGAAGGACAGGAGCTGAGGTGAAGAGGCGTTTCAAGTTGTTGAACGCAGTCAGGGCGATATCAGTCCATTGAAGGGTCTGGGTCTTTTGGCTGGTAAGGGCATTGAGGGGAGCGGCCCTAGAACTGAAGTTCAAATCAAATCAAATCCAAATCAAATTTTATTTGTCACATACACATGGTTAGCAGATGTTAATGCGAGTGTAGCGAAATGCTTGTGCTTCTAGTTCCGACAATGCAGTAATAACGGAATGCAGTTCCGAATGAACCGGCGATAGAAGTTGGAGAACCCAATGAAACGGAGTTCATTAACGGTGGTGGGTTTGGGCCAGTTACTGACAGTGATGACTTTGCTCTCATCCATGCTGACCCCTCCAGGTGTACGATGCCGAGGATACATGGAAGGAACTCTTCAGTCTTCAAAAGGTTATGATCAAGGAGCCGATGAAGAACCTTTTGCACATGCTGTATGCGTTCCTTCAGGGAGTAAATCAGGACATCAATGTAGACAATGAGAAAGCGGTTGATCATATCCTGGGAAACGTCATTCATAAAGGATTGTAAGACGGCGAATGCGTTCGTAAGGCCGTAGGGCATGACCAGGTATTCGTAGTGCCCTCGAGCGGTGATAAAGGCAGTCTTCCAGTCGGTCGCCTTCACGTATACGGACAAGGTTATGTACATCGCAGTTCGAGTTTAGTATAGATGTTGGCGCGGCCCACTTGTTCAAGGGTTGCTGGAATCAGAGGAAGAGGTTCTTGACCGTGACGTCATTCAGGGAACAATAATCAATAGAGACCACCGTCCTTTTTTCCAAATCAAATCAAATTTTATTTGTCACATACACATGGTTAGCAGATGTTAATGCGAGTGTAGCGAAATGCTTGTGCTTCTAGTTCCGACAATGCAGTAATAACGAACAAGTAATCTAACTAACAATTCCAAAAAACTACTGTCTTATACACAGTGTAAGGGGATAAAGAATATGTACATAAGGATATATGAATGAGTGATGGTACAGAGCAGCATAGGCAAGATACAGTAGATGATATCGAGGACAGTATATACATATGAGATGAGTATGTAAACCAAGTGGCATAGTTAAAGTGGCTAGTGATACATGTATTACATAAGGATGCAGTCGATGATATAGAGTACAGTATCTACGTATGCATATGAGATGAATAATGTAGGGTAAGTAACATTATATAAGGTAGCATTGTTTAAAGTGGCTAGTGATATATTTACATCATTTCCCATCAATTCCCATTATTAAAGTGGCTGGAGTAGAGTCAGTGTCATTGACAGTGTGTTGGCAGTAGCCACTCAATGTTAGTGGTGGCTGTTTAACAGTCTGATGGCCTTGAGATAGAAGCTGTTTTTCAGTCTCTCAGTCCCAGCTTTGATGCACCTGTACTGACCTCGCCTTCTGGATGACAGCGGGGTGAACAGGCAGTGGCTCGGGTGGTTGATGTCCTTGATGAGCTTTATGGCCTTCCTGTAGCATCGGGTGGTGTAGGTGTCCTGGAGGGCAGGTAGTTTGCCCCCGGTGATGCGTTGTGCAGACCTCACTACCCTCTGGAGAGCCTTACGGTTGAGGGCGGTGCAGTTGCCATACCAGGCGGTGATACAGCCCGCCAGGATGCTCTCGATTGTGCATCTGTAGAAGTTTGTGAGTGCTTTTGGTGACAAGCCGAATTTCTTCAGCCTCCTGAGGTTGAAGAGGCGCTGCTGCGCCTTCTTCACGATGCTGTCTGTGTGAGTGGACCAATTCAGTTAGTCTGTGATGTGTATGCCGAGGAACTTAAAACTTGCTACCCTCTCCACTACTGTTCCATCGATGTGGATGGGGGTGTTCCCTCTGCTGTTTCCTGAAGTCCACAATCATCTCCTTAGTTTTGTTGACGTTGAGTGTGAGGTTATTTTCCTGACACCACACTCCGAGGGCCCTCACCTCCTCCCTGTAGGCCGTCTCGTCGTTGTTGGTAATCAAGCCTACCACTGTTGTGTCGTCCGCAAACTTGATGATTGAGTTGGAGGCGTGCGTGGCCACGCAGTCGTGGGTGAACAGGGAGTACAGGAGAGGGCTCAGAACGCACCCTTGTGGGGCCCCAGTGTTGAGGATCAGCGGGGTGGAGATGTTGTTGCCTACCCTCACCACCTGGGGGCGGCCCGTCAGGAAGTCCAGTACCCAGTTGCACAGGGCGGGGTCGAGACCCAGGATCTCGAGCTTGATGACGAGCTTGGAGGGTACTATGGTGTTGAATGCCGAGCTGTAGTCGATGAACAGCATTCTCACATAGGTATTCCTCGTCCAGATGGGTTAGGGCAGTGTGCAGTGTGGTTGAGATTGCATCATCTGTGGACCTATTTGGGCGGTAAGCAAATTGGAGTGGGTCTAGGGTGTCAGGTAGGGTGGAGGTGATATGGTCCTTGACTAGTCTCTCAAAGCACTTCATGATGACGGATGTGAGTGCTACGGGGCGGTAGTCGTTTAGCTCAGTTACCTTAGCTTTCTTGGGAACAGGAACAATGGTGGCCCTCTTGAAGCATGTGGGAACAGCAGACTGGTATAGGGATTGATTGAATATGTCCGTAAATACACCGGCCAGCTGGTCTGCCATGCTCTGAGGGCGCGGCTGGGGATGCCGTCTGGGCCTGCAGCCTTGCGAGGGTTAACACGTTTAAATGTCTTACTCACTTCGGCTGCAGTGAAGGAGAGACCGCATGTTTTCGTTGCAGGCCGTGTCAGTGGCACTGTATTGTCCTCAAAGCGGGCAAAAAAGTTATTTAGTCTGCCTGGGAGCAAGACATCCTGGTCCGTGACTGGGCTGGGTTTCTTCCTGTAGTCCGTGATTGACTGTAGACCCTGCCACATGCCTCTTGTGTCTGAGCCGTTGAATTGAGATTCTACTTTGTCTCTGTACTGGCGCTTAGCTTGTTTGATAGCCTTGCGGCACCGCTGTAGCTCCGCTGAATCCATTCCGTTTTTAGGTGAGGTATTCTGTAATGAATACTCAGGGAGAAAAATGTATAGATTTACACGCAGAGCTCGGCAGATGTTTGTTAAGCCTTCACAGAAGGCAAGAATCATGGTCCCAGGCAAAGATCAAACACAGGTAGGCAGTCAAAACCAAACAATACCTCACAACCACACAAACAGAAAGAACTGAACTAAATAGGGAGCTAATGAGACCAGGTGAGAAATGAACACAGATGAAATCAATTAACAAAAATGAAAGACAGGGCTACGTTCCAGAACACAAAGAAACAGGGCTACTTTCAAGAACTCAAAGAAACAGGCGACGTTCAAGAACACAAAGAAAAAGAACACAAGGTTGACTAAGAAAATAACATTTTGTTTTCTACATTGTAGAATAATAGTGAAGACATCAAAACGATGAAATAACACATATGGAATCATGAAAAAGTGTTAAACAAATCAAAATATATTTTAGAATATAGATTCTTCAAAGTAGCCACCTTTGCCTTGTTGACAGCTTTGCACACTCTTGGCATGGAAGGTATCCACACCTGCAGAGCGCGTTACGCAACTAAATAAGGTACGTTTGAATACCAAATACTGAGAAGTGCGTAGGAAAGGCATAAATTCAGAAATCTGAATTGTCCCCTTAGTGCATAAGAACCTATTATAAATAAGGCCCCAAGAATAACCAGTCTAGTAGTTGACCCTTTATTGGAACCCTGGGCTTGCCTGTGATATATGTCCAGGGATGATCCAAGACAGCCTTAGGCTAAGACTAGCTCTACCCTGCTTTCGGGGCCCTGGTGTTTAACCCTGGTCAAACCAGAACAGTCCAGTGTAAATAAGAACCATATACCGAGCCAAGAGGCCACCATTCTAAAAGTAGACCTCCATTTGTCTTGAATGAGGCCGATTATAATTGTGTAACATTTTTAAACCATACTGTAACCCTGAGTGTTTACCACCGCATTACCTACCGATTCCTTTCATGCATTTCTGCTGTATTTGCCCCTTCAGATCAGAGCTGTCTCTACACACGCTCACCCTGGTTTGTTATTCTTAATAACTCCATAGTTTAATCCATACAATGAGCTCTGTGGACTAGAACTAAGTGAGAGACAAAGGGTTGATCACATTGCAGAGACAGTCAGGGAAATGGGATGAGTGGTGGGGGGGTGTCTCTTTCCCCAGAGAGTATGACAGCTATTTTGCTAATTAACAACCATTCTTTCAACCACCAAAATTATCTCTGCTGTAACATACATTGTTGGAGTCTCTCCTATGACCACACACAGGCGAATACATTAGAAATGTGGGTAAGTCATGAGCTTTAAATAAATGTCTAAACTGTCTGCTGGAGTCTGAGGTACAGTAGCAGATAACACTCACTACTCCGGACCACACAAGCTCCCGTCCCGATGGGGGTTCAAGCCCCCCGTATCGGCCATTTCAGTCTATGCCCCTCTAAACCTTGTATCTCCCTCTCTCCATTTCCGGATGTCCTTTCAAATAAAATAAACGAAAAATGCTCCTAAACTGCCATGCTTGTACATCTGCAGTTCAGAGAGCATGACTGTTTCTCTGGCTGTTGGCCAATGTGAGTGTTTGTTATAAGATCAAGTTGCATATCCCGATTTGCCTCTCAGTGGCATTTTAGCATGTAGATCTTGGTGGGGCAAACTCAACATTTTTGTTTTGGATGCATGCCAGCAAAGCCACAATACATGAATTGCACTATGAAGGTGACAAACTGTTAGGGTCTACATAAAGCTGTCCCAACAGCAGAGCTTCATTTTAAGCACCATGAATTAAATTCTTACCCGGCTACATCTGGCTATCAGCGGAGCCTTATCTGGCAGTGAAACAGTTAATTCAGCCTCATTTGCAACCTTTTAAAAAAACATAGCTGATATGGCTGACTTGCTTAAACATATGGGGTTTCCACTGACAATGGAGATGTACAATATATGTACCATGGCATAAGGGAGCAATGAACCGTAATTTTGATTAAGACATTAATGAGTGAGCTAAGACAGACATAGTAAAAATAACTATTTGTTCAGCACTTTTGAAATGTACAGAGACAGATCTCAGAACATGGGGCGTTCTTACGGTATTCTACCTATACACCAAGTCAGAAATGAATGATAAATAAAGGGGGCATATAAGCAGACAATGAAAGCTCTTACAATATTTGATGATGACATTTCTCTAAAACAAGCTATGGGCTACATGTGCACCACCAAGTGAGAACAGTAAGCTAAATTATAGTATGAGGGGGAAACAGCTTAATACACAACATACACTTAGTATTACTTTCTTAGCTACAGTATACATATCTCCCTGGAATAATACATTATTTATGCAGAAGCATACAAGACATTTTTGGACTTACAGTTCTGTGCTCACTCGAAAAGGAAGGTGGTGCGGCGGCAGTCCTTCTTGTGGGCAAATTTTGTCATAAAACTTGTCATCAAAGTCTGGCATTCTCTAGATGTATGGTGCTTTCAACTGGGAACTCTGGAATATATTCCGAGTTTGATGACGATTCAAAACGTATTTTCCCAGTCAGAGATAGTTTTTTTTCAGAGTTCACAGTTGTCTTGAACTCACTGAAGTCTAAGATTTCCCCGTTCCAAGTTTCCAGTTGTTTTGAATGAGGCAGAAGTAATACTTTCTTGACCAGCATGGCCAACGTATTCAACCTTTTCTGGCCCATGGTGTTTCATGTGAATGTTTATCCTTTTATGCTTGGAAAAGAGACCCTTAAACCCAGACTAGGACCAGACCGAATAGCAGGCAAGGGAAGCGAAAGAGGGATTGCTTTGCAATGCTTGCAGTTAGCCACTGATTCCTTACAAACCAGTCATTGTTGAATTTGTGATTTCCAACTTGTTGTGTAATGTTCATGTCCAATGGCCAATGAGCACTGATACATTTTTATCTATACAGTGCCTTCGGAAAGTATTCAGACCCCCTGACTTTTTCCACATTTTGTTACGTTACAGCCTTATTCTAAAATTGATTAAATCATTGTTTTTCCTCATCAATCTACACACAATAGCCCATAATGACAAAGCGAAAACAGGTTTTTAGAAATGTTAGCACATTTATTTTTTACATGTTTGCAAAATGTATTTACATAAGTATTCAGACCCTTTGCTATGAGATTCGAAATTGAGCTCAGGTGCATCCTGTTTCCATTGATCATCCTTGAGATGTTTCTACAACTTCATTGGAGTCCTCCTGTGGTAAATAATGTAAGAAAAAGCTTCAATGCCATACAACTTTCCTTCCATGGCCTCCAACTGCTCTTAAATGCAAGTAAAACTAAATGCATGCTCTTCAACCGATCGCTGCCCGCACCTGTCCGCCCGTCCAGCATCACTACTCTGGACAGTTCTGACTTTGAATATGTGGACAACTACAAATACCTAGGTTAGACTGTAAACTCTCCTTCCAGACATCTCCAATCCAAAATTAAATCTATAATCGGCTTCCTATTTCGCAACAAAACGTTCTTCACTCATGCTGCCAAACAGACCCTCGTAAAACTGACCATCCTACCGATCCTCGACTTCGGCGATGTCATTTACAAAATAGCCTCCAACACTCTATTCAACAAATTGGATGCAGTCTATCACAGAGCCTTCTGTTTTGTCACCAAAACCCCATATACTACCCACCACTGCAACCTGTATGATCTCATTGGCTGGCCCTCGCTTCATACTCATCGCCAAACCCACTGGCTCCAGGTCATCTACAAGTCTCTGCTAGGTAAAGCCCTGCCTTCTCTCAGCTCACTGGTCAACATAGCAGCACCCACCTGTAGCACGGGCTCCAGCAGGTAAATGTCACTGGTCATCCCCCAAAGCCAATTCTTCCTTTGGCCGCCTCTCCTTCCAATTCTCTGCTGCCAATGACTGGAACGAACTGCAAAAATCTCTGAAGCTGGAGACTCTTACCTCCCTCACTAGCTTTAAGCACCAGCTGTCAGAGCAGCTCACAGATCACTGCACCTGTACATAGCTCATCTGTAAATAGATGGCATCACCCAAGGGGGCTTGAACTTTCAAGCTCTCCCTGTAGATTTTGCGGTGACGTAGTGTCCCCATGATTGACAGAACACTGAGCCAATCACGGCGCAACTAGAGAAGTTTACCAAACCCTACGCTCTGTATTTTCCACTGGCTACCCTCCACCACAGAAACCACTGAGCTAGGCTGAAACACCTACATTTTGGAGATGCTTTACTCAAGAAAGCAATAAAGAGACCATGTTTGTATTCAACCTTATTAACTCAATTTTTTTTTTTACATTGTTTGCAAACTGTGACACGTATTAATGCCAAAATAACATTTTTCTTTAGCTAAACAGGTCGCCACTGATGGGTCGCCACTGGTGCCTCTATACTGAGGCCTGAGGAATGTGGTTAAAACTCACTTAGGGTCAAATGTTTGAGAGCCTTTCTTTGTCCAAATTGAATTGAAAGTTATTTTTTTCTGATATGTTCACCTTGAAAGTGGTCTAAAGTTGAGTTGAGTCCATTCTTCATTCCAATCATGCTCATTAGTTTCTCATATGGCTCATATACTGTAACAGGATCTATCATGTAAGAGATGGCATGGAGCCTTAACATTAAACCAGTTCAAATTGGAATTAATTTAATTGATTTATAAAGTACTTGAGCTTATACAACTGTATTCAATCTGGGTAGCCTAGTGATTAGAGGAATTGGGCCAGCAACCAAAAGGTTGCTGGATCGAATCCCTGAGCTGATAAGATAAAAATCTATCATTCTACCCCTGAACAAGGCAGTTAACACACTGTAAGTAACAATTTGTTCTTAACTGACTTGCCTAGTTAAATAAAGGTTCAAAAAAATCCACAGTCTGAGTTTTGTAAAACGGCCGCCCCACCACCTGTTTTGGTAAACAGTTGAGGGATGGGGCAGGAGAGATGTAACCACTCAAATTCATAGACAGAGCTTTGGATGCAAGGACTAATCAACCATGAGATGCTTTGAAGCTATACAATCTTTGTTTACAATTACATATTTACAAACAATGGAGTAAATCAAGTTTATTTTGGTTTCACTTGGGTTTAGGCAGTTAGGCAATTCTTCAAGAATCAGTCTTTGTAAACAGTGCATAGCTTAGAAATGTGTTTAAAATTATATATATATTTTATCTCAATCTATGAATTTGAAAGTGGCCACATATCTCCAGTCCCATCCCACAGCTTTGTACCAAACCAAGTGGGTAGGGCTGCCGTTTGGCTGAAACACGAATTAAGGATTGTACCTTTAATTCTGGAGAGAATGCCAGTGATTGTGACCAAAATAAAACTAAAACAAACAAAGAATAACACATACATACACAAACTTCCATCAGTTTTTATTCTCAGTCACACTTTTCAGATGCTAAATTAAGACAAAAAAGACTAACAAATGAAAAAATGTAATTTTCACAAGACACGTGTTAACAGACATCATTAATATCGGATTTCAAAGAGGGGTGTATTGTCGTCTGAATAAAGACATGTCTCTCAAATGGCTTCACTGCTGTGACATTTGGGGAATTCTTCTGGGAACATATACTGGCAATCAAGTTACAATAATGTAAGAAACATATCTCATTCAAACACTTATAGTTATGGCTTTTCAGTGATAGTTTTATCTCATAAAATAGAACATCACAGCATCAACATTTGAATTTTACAGATGTGTCTCATCTTTCATCTTAACCTCTGAAAGAAGTCTGGTACAATCCAAAGACTGTCTAATATTTAAAAAATATATATTTAAAAAAAGGTGAATCTCCTTGATCTCAGAGTATCACCGGCAACTACTTACAGTAGGAATGGGAAAGGAGAGAGAAAGTGAGAAAGAGATCTTCTCTTAAAACCCCGGAGTTACAGATGAATGGTGGGGTGTACGTTGAGTAGTAATGAACCGAGTGAACGCTGCATAGTGCCCAAGGCTCTGATCACTTATATAAAACAACACTTCCTCTCTCCCTCCCTAAGCGTTTAGTTGAATTAATGACTACAGATAAGGATATTAATAAAAGGCATTTGTAATAATGTTTCACTTGATGAAGGTGGAAGGACCAATCACTGTCCCTAATAGTTCAAATAATACTGGGAATGGCCCTGTACCAATACTGTTTTCCAATAGGCATAGATATATAACATTACATGCATACTGAGATATCATAAAAATGCTAAAGTTACGTATAGAACAGGTTTATCTTAAATATCTACAATAGGATATAACATACTTCAACTAAAATCTTAACAACTTCTAGGGAAATATCAATCCATTTGATGACCAATGAGGAAATGGATGTGAACAAATCCGTGGTTATGGCTACTTAATACTATTGCACACTTTGTACCGGCTTAACTCTGTCTTGACTCTTCACAGCTAGGAACTGTGTTTGTGTTTACCGTGGTAATGACACCACTGCCAGGTAAAGATGTTGTGTTCAGTCTGTATAGTAAATATGTTTTGGTGTCTGAGTATCCATGGTTTCTGTGCGTTATGATGATGTGGGCAAGGTCTTGCCCAGTCAAGCCAGTTGTAGCCTTATTGTAGTTGGTGCCGTATGGCTTAACGGACAGGACAGATCTAGAGGCGTGACGAGACACTGATCCTGTAGGGGCGGGGCTTCATGGTGAGCCCAAAGTCGGTACTGAGGTCCAGCTCCTGTCCCGGAACATTCTCGATACACAGCCGATGGAGCAGTGTGGTCAGGAATACAAACATCTCCAACCGGGCGAACCCATCACCCAGGCAACGCCTTTTCCCCATCCCGAAGATCATGACCTTCTCTGTCAGGTCTTTGTTGAGTTGTCCCTCTTTACCCAGGAAGCGCTCGGGGCAGAACACGTCTGGGTCACCCCACAGATCTCTACAAATGAGGAAAATGACATCCAACCATTCACAACCACAACAGGGTTGTGTTCATTAGAGCACACAAAGGAAAACTTTTCGTAACTTGGAAACAAAAATGAGCAGAGTCCAGATAGTCAATCCCTCACTTCAGTCCTTCCCTGCTGGTTGGTGCCTAGTGGACATGACCAAGACCAGTTGAACACTCAAACACATGCAAATAGATTGTGAGAGAGCTGACATCTCCAAAAGGTGATGTCACCTCCTCAGTGTTGGGGAGGAGTGAACTACATGTAGTTCAACAAGTAATTTAACTACATTTTGCAGTAGCTTGGTGGTAGTTTAACTCAATTCAAATCTAGGTAATGTTTTCAGCAGTTATTTACTTTTTTACCATGTAGTGGTGTAGCTATAACTACTGGAACTACACGCTACTTTTTTAAAAAAGAGAATGGAATTAGGCAAGAATTTTCTTTCTTTTTCAGCATCAGACCTGTTAAATTCTCACTTAAAATATAGTTTTTTTGTTTAATAGGCTAAATTACACAATCTGTTAACATCTAAAATTAGATAAAATCTGACTCCAGAGTGATCTGTTCTTGCAATTTGTAGTCTATGACATTTCAGATTTAGATATGATAAATCTTCACGAAGTAGTTTGGATGTAGTGAACTACTTTTCCAAAGTAACTTCAGATAACTAAACAATATGTTTCTTAAGGGTAGCTTTACTGTAGCTTAACCTCTTCCATTCTGAAGTAATTGGTAACTTGGCCAGCTATACTTTCAGAGTAACTTCCCCAACACTGCACAAAGGACTAAAATGTAACATAAATTGAGATGTGTGCTTTAAAACACTTACAGATAACACTCACATGTCGTGATTAACCTGATACTGATTGATGAAGACACAGGTGTCCTTTGGAATGAAGTATCCATTGAGTGTGATGTTTTGTGTGGTGCTTAAGGGATGAAAAGCATGGGGGGAAAAAAAGATTGTGTAAATATCAACTTTCCCTGAGATAACGCTTTGACCTGAACGTGCTAAGAGACAAGCACCATGCAGATGTAAATATTACAAATTGTTACAGTGCCTGTTATCAGAGCCTCACCAGTGTGGTATGGTGAAAGGGACATAGGATGTGTGACGGAACACCTCATATAAGAAGGACTCAGTAAAAGGCATCTTGGGCTTGTCTTCAAACCGAGGTAGTCTGGCTGGGCCAATGTGGTCGTCTGAACCAGAGAAAGGCAAAAACATACAGTCGCAATCAAAATACCTCGAAGAAAGTGACAATAAAATAATGTACCTGAAAGTGGAAAAAAGAGAAAAGGATCAGCGACATTACAGAGGCAATCAGAAAAAGTGAGACCAAGGAAAAAAGAAAGACGATTGGATTATTGCCATCTAGTCTTACATTTCCATTCACAAGTAAGGGGATGATTTGTGTGGCTTGATTCTCGTATGGTGCAATACCCCTGCGTGTGATCCCCTTTGTTCCTGTCAGAGTAGACTGTCCAAGTATCCAAAATCTCTCTCTCTCTTCTCTCTCTCTCTGTCTCTGTGAATGAATCGTGCTTACTGAACATACTGTACCAGTTTTCTCAGCCCACTTCAAAAATAGCTCCGGCGTTGGTGAATTCATGACCTTTTGCGTGTTACCATGGCGAGCAATGGTCTCTAGCCATTGAGGACGGAATGGGGGGGTAGGGTGGGGGGACACATCTCTCAAAGATTAGATCATTGTGTGGAACTGCACAGACGGCCTATCAAACTGGCAAACTGGCTGGTACTGTAGGAGACTCTGCTCATTAGGATGTGCTATTTGACAACACAGGAAGTACTTACATTCATAAAACACCTGAACTCTCACCTATTTTTATAAAACAAAGTGATTATTCTTAACAAGTAAAGCAGACACACAAGCAGGCGTACAAAGAGACTAAGTATAAAGAGACAAGAAGTCAATTTAGCGCTACAAGGGCAGACAGTACAGTATTACAGTTTTCTATAGGAAAAGTACTGTTTAGTCATACAGGAAGAATTATTACAACACAGAGGATGTACAGTACCAATCTCCTGGTGTATTTTGACCTGGATGTCAGGAAACTTGATGAGGTATAAGAGGCTCCACTGTAAACCAGCTATGATGGTATCAAATCCTGTAATGTAAAAAAAACGAATATGTAACGTTAGTTGCAATCGTCGTTATCACCGTCGTATCTATGCTATGAACGCCAAATGAATTAAGTTGCTCTAGAGTTGGTCTGTTCAAACGTATTGTTCAACCCATCACTGCTGGGAATGGTGATCGTCCAGAAGAAAAAGACATCTGGATTTGGAAATCGAGTCTCAGCAAACATACTACAGCCACAGCCCTGAAATAGCCATCATACCAAGGTCTATTTATAAACTTCTTGTCAAGAATGAACGTACTGTGTAATAGCCTAGTGTTAATATGCTGTTTATAAGCAGAGCTTCAAATCATTTGTTGCCAAACTTCTCTGTTCCATCTCTCTCACCTGCTCCAAAGATGTCGATGACAGTGTGTATGATCTGGGAGTTGGACAGCACTGCGGTGTCTTCATCCTCTTGACGATCCTCACAAAGGGCAATCAGAGCATCTGTGATGTCACGTATACAGTCCTGGAAACACACACATCATCACAGCTTTAGTTAACACTTTACTTTACACTCTACTTAATACCTGCAGCTTTGTTGTATTTATTAGGGATCACCATTATCTGCTGCCAAGGCAGCAGCTACTCTTCCTGTGTTTCAAACACATTAAGACAATTACATTGCATAGAAAACAAAAGATAAAACAGTACATCATATAACACTATTACACCACTACATATCTACAATAAAAAATGTATAATACCACCATACTACAATGTACATGTGTGTAGAGTGCGTATACTAGCACTTGTGTGCCTAGTCCCCGCTGTTCCATAAGGTGTATTTTTGTTGTTTTTTAAATCTGATTCTACTGCTTGCATCAGTTACCTGATGTGGAATAGAGTTCCATGTAGTACTGTGCACAGTTTAACACTTTTTGGGTTACTACATGATTCCATATGTGTTATTTTGTAGTTTTTATGTCTTTGCTATTATTCTGCAATGTAGAAAATACTAAAAATAAAGAAAAACCCTTGAATGACTTCATCCGGATCTATAAGCACAAGCATTTCGCTACACTCGCATTAACATCTGCTAACCATGTGTATGTGACAAATAAAATTTGATTTGATTTTGTGTCCAAACTTTTGGCTGGTACTGTATGAGCCCTTATAATGTCTAATAATAAGGCTTATATGTTATGTCTCTCTAAGTAAGCCTATACATGTGCAGGGGGAGTCCTAACCTAGCCACTCCAGGTTATATCTGTGTCATATTCCAAATACTGATTTCAAATTAAATGTAATCCTTTCAAATTCACAAAACCCTAACATACAACCCACCAATCAAATGTACCATCAAATTGTGAGAGTGAGACTGGCAGTAAATGACAGCATCTTCTAGAAAACATGTGAGCATGTGTCTTCCACCAGATTGATAATTCCTCATTAAAGAGAGCGTGCGACCATTTTAGCCCCTGCGCAAGAACAAAGGTTCACTTTAGCCTCACCCGATATATATAAGCCTGGTCTGGCCTGTCCTCCTACCTAGAGTACAGGTCTCTTATATTGTAGCTCAACTATTTCAATATTTCTAATAACTATCTGTTCAATGTATTCCCTACTGTAATATACAAACTGTTATATGTAACCTAAAATCACAAGCAAAAACATGCTTTCCAAAAAGGAACTTTCCTTTCTACCTAATCTACCTCTGCTCACGCTATATCTCCCTCTATCCCATCTCTTCCTTTCTTTCCCACCTGCTTTATTCCTTCTCTCTGTCTATCCCTCTAGCAATGAAACAGATCCCTCAATGACTGGCTGGTTTTCTGTGCCTCTGTACCAGAATCTGATTGCACAGATCATATCTTTGTAACAGTTTACTTATCTACCAAGTTCAGCCTAAATGTCATATTATAATAGAGATTTCTCTACAAGTTGATGTCTGCAAAAAGGATTGCCGTCAACTTTCTGTTTCAGTGAATACACATTACAGAATATATGCCTCTATGCAATAGTTTTAATAGCACATGTATCAACATATCTTACCTCTACCTCAAGCTCATTTTAAATTTTCCACTGAAAAACTATAAATGTTTTCTGTGGCGTGCTCTAATTTGCATGACCCAGGTGTGGCTCAAACCTTGTCAAAGGTCTCCAGGTGCTCCTCGATGTTGTGTTCCATGAAGCTGTTCATTCTGCTGATGTGCTGGACCATCTTACGCAGGGACGGGCTCGGCAGGTAGCGGAACACAGGGAAGAAGTCGGCCATGTTGCCTGCAGCGAAGATCCGCAACACCTCGTTGTTGATGTGCACAATAGTGAGGAACTCTTTGTCATTGTAGTCATACCTCTTCCCGAAACACAGAGCACACACCACATTGGCCACCGACGTAACCAGCGGGACCACAGGGTCCAGACCTAGCCCCTCGCTCGCCTCTGATAGCTCCCAAATGGCCTCCACCATCCCAGCTGCCTCAGCGCACACGTGCTCCTCTAGCAGACAGGTGGTGTCGGGACCCCGCGACTCTGCCTGCGAGAAGGAGCGTAGGGCGTTCTTGCAGAGCTTCTTGTGGAGCACCCAGGCGGGGCCATACTTCTCACTGAAGGTCATGCTGGTGCCATTGGCCACGGCAGAGAAGGTGAAGAGGTCAGGGCGTCCAGCGAAAGCCTCGCCCTGCCGAACCAGCGCCTGCCTAATGGTGGCATAGCCGCTAAGCACCACCACAACAAGGGAGCCCATACGCATCTGGAAGACGTCTCCGTACTGCAGCCGGAGCTGCGTCAGGGACAGGTGGATCTGGTCGCCCATCTGGAACAGGTTACCCACCAGGGGCCAGGGGGTCGGCCCTGGTGGCAGGGTGCCTTTGGGGTGTCCCGCACCCTCTCGCTTGCGGCCCCTGAGAGCCACTAGAAGCAGGGTGAGGGTACAGAGAGCCATGGTGACTCCGGAGAGGGACATACTGAGGCCATCCTTGGGGAATATCCCAAATGTCAGCCTCATATTGCCGTCTGAGAGCTGAGAGCCAGCCAGGACAGAAGCACTAAGAATCTGGAAGAGAGAGTGAAAACAAATACTTTATCACTTTCATAAACATGAAAAAAAAAAAAAAAAAAAAAGATAATCTGTTCAGATTAGTCCTGTATGAGAACACAACTGCTTAGGTTTTAATTTCACAGAAATAACAATCTATGATTTTATGGCAGTAAGAAAATAATGTGGTATCTCCCAATGAACTACCAACATGTAGCCTACTTTTGTTGAACAAGTAGTCAATGCATAAATTTGATAACAACCAAAAGACAATGATATGTTACTCACCAGACCCGAGCAATGAAAGTTCTCTTAAGTTGGAGACTCTTCTAATGAGTTCAGTTTGACCTACCGCAATGCAAATTGCCAGAGGACGCAAAACTGGATACACTTTGCAAGAGGACCGGCGCTAGGCAGGGCCAAGTGCCATGAGAGGCAGCGACAAGATCAGCCTATTTAAGCAGACACTGCAAACTGGTGAGCATTCAATTGAACAACTCCATAGAGCTTGATCTAGCATCCCAGCCCATTATCAGCCTGAAAATGTCACCCTGGCACATTTTTGCAAAAAGATAAAATGTCACAGTAGCTGATGTTTCCTCAATACAATGCAGTTAATGGAAAAAGATGAGTCTCACCAGGGAGGATGATAATCTCAGTACATTGCAGTCAATGGGAAAATATGAGCTTTTTAGGAGTTGATGCCTAAGTGAAAACATTGCATTCAATGGGAGAAGATTAGCATCACAATATGGATACATAGAGAAAGGCCTCACAGAAAATATACACTCCTCTCTTGCTCTCTCTCTCTTTTTAATCTCCTTTTCCCTCCTGTCGATCTCTCTCTTTCCACCTCCCTTCTTCAACCTCTCCCTCTGTCTCTCCCCTCTCTCTCCCCCCTCCATTAAACCTGTCTTCATATTTTCCCCTTCCCTTTAAATTAACCTCTTCTCTCTCCCTCTCTCTCCCTCTTCTCTCTCCCACTTCCACAGACAGGATATTCAGGCATAGATATGCCACAAGGGAATTGGACCATAAAGTGCATTCGGAAAGTATTCAGACACCGACCCTTGTTCCACATTTTGTTACGTTACAGCCTTAATCTAAAATTAAATAAATACATTTCCCCTCATGAATCTACACACAATAGCCCATAATGACAAAGCCAAAACAGGTTTTTAGAAAATAAAAACAGAAATACCTTATTTACATAAGTATTCAGACCCTTTGCTATGAGACTCAAAATTGAGCTCAGGTGCACCCATCCTTGAGATGTTTCTACAACTTGACTGGATTTCACCTGTGGCAAATTCAAATGATTGGACATGATTTGGAAAGGCACACATATACAGGTATAAGGTCCCACAGTTGACAGTGCATGTCAGTGCAAAAACCAAGCCATGAGGTCGAAGGAATTGTCCGTAGAGCTCTGAGACATCATTGTGTCGAGGCAAAGATCTTGGGAAGGGTACCAAACAATGTCTGCAGCACTCCACCAATCAGGCCTTTATGGTTGAGTGGCTAGACAAAAGCCACTCCTCAGTAAAAGGCACATGACAGACCACTTAGACTTTGCCAAAAGGAACCTAAAGGACTTTCAGACCATGAGAAACAAGATTCTCCTGTCTGATGAAACCAAGATTGAACTCTTTTGCCTGAATGCCAAGAGTCAGGTCTGGAGAAAACCTGGCACCATCCGTACAGTGAAACATGGTGGTGGCAGCATCATGCTATGGGAATGTTTGTCAGTGGCAGGGACTGGGAATCTAGTCAGGATCAAGGGAAAGATGAACAGAGAAAAGTACAGAGAGATCCTTGATGAAACCTGCTCCAGAGCGCTCAGGACCTCAGACTGGTGCGAAGGTTCACCTTCCAAAAGGACAATGACCCTAAGCACACAGCCAAGATGATGCAGGAGTGAAAATATAAAGTATTATTATATCATATATTGATTGATTGACTATGAATTTTCAAATCGCCCAGTAGTGCTATCTGCAGGGTTAGCTCCAGGTAAATATTGCAATTCTTCAGCGATTCCTGGACCTGTGACCAAAAACAAGCTGCATATGGACAGTACCAAAATGATCTAATGATTCTGCCTCTTTGCAGCAAAATCTGCATAGCTGGGAAGGTTGTATCCACCATATAAATAACATTCTATTGGTTGCAAAAATGTTGTATAATAATTTACAAATTCTAAGTTTGAAATCCGGCGTTGTTTTGCGTAACAGTTCATGAACCGTGTCAAAAATCTCTTCCCAAATATTTTGCAATCTATGTGGCATGGCTGTCAATTTTTTGGTCTTTAAATTAAGCTGGTATACGTTCTTATTGATCATGATTTTCTTTAACCAATTATGGTCCTTTTCCCCTGTCCACTTCCCTCTTCCATTTTTCCAGTAATGCTGCAATTAGTTGGTTGTAATTTTGGGTAGAGCAGACATTTCCATTTTTTTTGTTAGCTGCATGTACAGTATGACATAACTCCACCAGTTATAATTATGATATCATTTGCGAAGATTATACCTTTTTTAAACATTTTTTTAAAGAATAATGTTTTTTAATCAATTGGTATATTTGAGTTTAAACACAATATTTTTGTATTATTTGTCTGTCTTTATTGGTGGATTAAATTGAAATTGCAACCAACTTTCTATGGATTGTTTTAAAATTAGCGATATTTGGGAGATGATTTCCTTTTCAAATAACTGATAGTGAGAGGTTGTAAACTGAATAAAGGGGAAAAGGTCTTTCTTGAACATAGGGTGAGACATTCTTACAAATTTTCTAGAGAACAAGTTTGGATTTAAGTATAACTTTTGCATGACTGAAGCCTTTAGTGAGAGGACCAATGCTTTTCTGCCCTCCGAATTCATATTCATTATATAAATAGGCCCGTTTAATTTTGTCTGGCTTGCCATTCCAAATAAAATGTAATATTTTTTTTCTCATATAATTTTAAAAACTGTTCACTAGGTGGAGGCAAGACCATAAGCAAATTGTTAAACTAGGATATGACTAAAGAGTTTGTCAGGGTGATTTTTTTAAACAAATAGAAAGGTATTTGCCTTTCCACGGTAGCAAGATCTTATCTATTTTTGCTAACTTTCTATTAAAATGTTTTGAATGAGATCATTTCTTTCTTTCGGGATATGTATACCAAGTATATCCACATCACCATCACACCATTTTATTGGTAAACTACATGACAATGTAAAAGTTTTATTTTTTAGTGACCCAATATGAAATATAGTAAGTACACTTACCATCATTTGGTTGTAATCCAGAGAGGTTAGAACATTTATCTAGATCCTCTATGAAGCTGTGGAGGGATCCAAGTTGTGGATTTAAAAGAAAACATGAATAATCTTTGTTTTTAAGTCATGTATTTCTAATCTCTTGATATTATTGTTGGATCTGATTTTAATAGCTAACATTTCGATGGCCATAATAAATAGATATGCCGATAGTTTTACTCCTTTTGACAGTTTCCAACTTTCTGAGAAGTAGCATTATTTACTATTTTACACCTAAGGTGTCACACCCTGATCTGTTTCACCTGTCTTTGTGCTTGTCTCCACCCCCCTCCAGGTGTCGTCTATCTTCCCCATTATCCCCAGTGTATTTATACCTGTGTTCTCTATTTGTCTGTTGCCAGTTCGTTTTGTTTTGTGAAACGTACCGGCATTTTTCCCCTTGCTCCTGTCTGTTCTAGTTCCTGTTTACTAGCTTTTCCCGGTTTTGACCATTCTGCCTTTTGACCATTCTACCATTCTACCCTGAGACTGCCTGCCGTTCTGGACCTTTTGCATCCTATCTGGATTACTGACCTCTACCTGCCCTTGACCTGTCGTTTTGCCTGCCCCTGTACTAGTAATAATCTTTTGTTACTTCGACACGGTCTGCATCTGGGTCTTACCTGAAACGTGATAGTACGAACTGGCCAGCACGTAATCCGGATCCATGGACTGCCAGTGGATGTGGTCTACGACCAGGGTCCTCAGTTCTCGTCCCGGTTCTGGAAGGCATTCTGCACACTCATTGGGTCGTCGGCTAGCCTGTCCTCCGGGTTCCACCACCAGTCCAACGGCCGGGTGGAGTCCCGCAAACTTCACCCCTGCTTCATTGTCTCTTTCACCATCTCCAAGATCATTAGCCCCTCTGCTGTTTCTCTTCTGTTGCCCCATACCATCCGTATTCATTCCACTTTTCATGTCTCTGGGAATAAACCTATGTCTCACAGCCCCTTGTCTCCTGTTTCTGCCTGTCCTGAGCCCGAGCCTGCCTGCTGTTCTGTACCTTATTGATTTTGCCCTGGATTACAGACATCTGCCTGCCTTTGACCTGTCTTTTGCCTGCCCCCTGTTTGGGTCAATAAACATACGGGACTCTAGCTGTCTACATCTTGGTCTTATCCTGAGTTCTGAGAGACAAAGTATTCTGAAGAATGTTCAGAGTGGTCCCTTTATGGAATATTTGAGAAATTATAAGATTTAAGGCATTGACCTACCCCTAACCAATAGAGCTAATAAACACTTAGAAGATTTCCTCCACCCTGGTAATGCATTTTGAAATACAACCATACCCTGTCAAATAGAACCAATTAATGTTGAACATGATTTTCTGTTAACTAAACTTAAAAGGCTCCAATCTATTGTACTCCCGATGGAGTTTTTTTAATATCCCAAATGATGACATTCTAAACCAATTCGTGAGTAGGCAAAATGGATACTGCACCTGTTTCCCTGTTATCTCAGGTGCCACATTTATTATGGACCAAGTGCGACATCTCCTGGGGACGGAGACAGTGCAACCCAGTTAATACAAAATGATCCCTCCAAGGAATTACATATGAATCTTAAAATAATAGACATTTAATAAATATTGAAGAATATCCAACATAGATTGGAAATAACAACATAGAGTCACTTTTTGAAGGTATACTAAAATGAAAACAATGCTATCCAATATGGAGAAAGTTATCATGTTTGTTTTTGTTTTGTCTTAACCCTTGCAATAGGGGGAAAAGCTAATTGTGGTTTGAGAGTGATCTGTGTGTTTAAGCAGTAGTGATGAGGTATTCCCATTGGGAATAAGGGAGTCCTAGTTGAAGAAAACAGATTGGAGACAGATGGAGACTAGTGAAAGTAACAAAGACTGGTTATTGGCTTTCAGATAGCAATCCAATAATGTAATAATGTAGTAATTTGAAGGAGTAAAACAGAGGGATTGAGCATTGGGCCTGATATCAAATTAGAGGCTGCTCACTCTTCAAGGCTTGGTCCATTGCTCTCGTGTTTATGTCATCTGTTGTTTGGATTAGAGATAACATTCCTATGGAACAATAGGTCGCTGCCAGTACACACTGAACTCAAAAAGGCTGTGAGAGGCACAGTGGGGAAATTTGGGACAGTTTGTAAATAATTGTATGTCAACGCAACAGGTCAAAAATATTAAGATTACAAGAGAGCAGTAAATTCGATTAATGATTAAGAATTTTTAGGACTGATTCAAATGTAGCACAGTGAAACTAAGTACATGTTTATTTGATTTCTTCCAGGACTGATGGAATTTCCGGTACCAAGTTTTCTTTTCATGTTTATCAATGATTCTGTATCTCTCCCTTTGAAAGGACTTCCTGTGGCAGGTGCCTTGGGAGAGCAGTTAAAAGTTTTAAGGGTCCTCCAAAATGAAGCAAGGCCTGGCCATGTTGTTTGTGTTTACCCTACAATTTTTGCCACACACATGCCAGCATCCACACACAACCCACCCGTTAATGTATATTTGTTAGTGGTTCGTACTCTGTTTGATTTAGGAGTATGGGGTCTTTTTATTTTGTTTTAGTGGGTTTTTCACGGGTTAGAAAGGATGCTGTATACAACTGAAAGTTTCTATTGTCCGAGTTTTGATTGCGTACATGTAAATTCTCTTGATTAGAAGAAATGTACTGAAAAACCCAATGTAAACCTGATACACACAATGTTTGAAATGTTTGAAATATCTTTAAATAATGTCTGAGGTACAGGGAAACAAACTCTCACTTAAAAGGGCTGACTGACCTCTGACCTCTGTTCTGACTTCCTGGTGAGGCCTGATCACCCCTACTAGGAAGACAGGATACGTTTTTTTATGGGCTATGTAAAACCAAATAATTAAGAAGATGTTTATAATTTATCAATAGCCCTATGTGTGATTCGACCTGCAAGAAGGACAGAGAGAGAAAGCTGTCTCTAGTCTATTTTACCATTACCTTATGGGATACAATTATTTCCTGATGGAGTTATCAATAGATAATTCAATTTGATTTATTCTCATTTGTTTATTTTTGATTCAACAGCCAGTGTTGTTGTTTTTTCAGACACGTGATTCATGATGTGAGTCATGTGTCCAAAGGGGGAATTACCGGTCCCCTGGGGCCCTTTGGTAAATATGTAAATTGATTTTATCCACATGCCTGCCTGTAAAAGGGAAAAAGAAATGTTGGTAATGGATGAAAGTTACTTCAAATGAATTGAAGATTTCCCCCATCTCAAGTGATATATGTGTATTGCTGTTGTTGTTTTCTTTACTTTGTTTATGTCCTGCTTCAATAACAAGTCTCACCAGTTTGGGTCTGCTGGATGGTCAGGATTTTCCCCTAAAAATTAGCCCTCTAATTCCCTGACCCGTAATGCCTCAGTGAGATCTCCAAGGTGATAGGGGAGTATAAGCCAATTTGGGGGGGTGGGGGGGGGTGCTTCAACTGTGTGTTGTTATTCAAAACTAAACTGGTGTTCTGGTCTGTCATCTCTTGATGTTATGGTGAAAACAGATGATATCTAGATGCATGGAAGATAATTCGGCCGATGAACAGTGTGAACCTCAACACCGCCTCTAACCGGCTAAAGATGCAGAAAATGGCATTCAGCATGGTCCTTCACCACTTTTACCGTGAGACCTGAGTCGAAGCCAGCAACCTGTACACAGAAGTCAAAGTTATCAACTGATTTTTCTCTCAGGAGTGCAACATGGGGTGCATGTGGAGTGAGCATGGAGAGAGATCCAGTCGAAACGTCTTTCATGCGGCTGGTGTACTCATAAGAAAATGGACAAAGACATAATGGACAGTAAAGGACAGTGGCGGCTCAGGTGAGAGACATTATCAAGGGCCATCCACTTAAAAGGACAAACTGAAACACTATCTGAAGAAAAACATGAAGAAATGCCAAGAAGGGTGAGTGCAGGGGACCGAGGGGGGTGGTCAACCGTGCCCGTAATTGATTTAGGCTTGACCAAAATAGTTTATTTCGGGTATCAGGTTGATTGTGGAGGTCTGCACACTGCAAAATCTGTTAATCTGTCATTACCACAAGTGATGAGAAAAGTGAGGGTCTTAAATTAAAGGGATAGAACCAACGTGAAGCACTAAGGACTGTCATTCTAAATTTGGGTTGGATAATATATCAATAATTACAATTATGATTTGGAAAGACAAGGCTTCTAGAGACAGAGCTGTGCCCTAAATATGTGAGGAGAGACACTAGATTGTAGCTTGGGCTAACCTTGCCCCAATCTCATTCTTAGCAAGGTTGGTGTGAAACTGTTATAACATGTGTTCTCTCTCTCTTCCCTATGAAATGTTATTAACTTATTGGTGACAGGGGGCAGTATTTTCACGTCCGGATGAAATGCATGCCCAAATTCAACTGCCTGCTTCTCATCCCCAGAAGATAAGATATGCATATTATTAGTATATTTGGATAGGAAACACTCTGAAGTTTCTAAAACTGTTTGAATAATATCTGTGAGTATAACAGAACTTATGTAGCAGGCGAAACCCAGAGGAAAAACCATTCAGATCTTTTTTTTTTGAGGTCACTCTCTTTTCAATAAATTTTCATTGGGAATCCAGATTTCTAAAGCACATTCTTGCAGTTCCTACCACTTCCACTGGATGTCACCAGTCTTTAGAAATTGGTTGAGGTTTTTCCTTTGTGTAATGAAGAAGTAGTCCTGTTCAAAACTAGGGTCACTTCAAGTGTACTGTTTGTTAGAGGCATGTAACCAGAAAGGTTTTCTTCCTGTATTGAACACAGATCATCCAGTCTTAAATTTGATTGATTATTTACTTTAAAGAATACCTAAGTTTGTATTACAAAAGTAGTTTGAAATGTTTTGGCAAAGTTTACAGGTAACGTTTGAGATATTTTGTAGTCACGTTGCGTAAGTTGGAACCGGTGATTTTCTGGATCAAATGTGCAAAATAAATGGACATTTTGGATATATATCGACGGAATTAATCGAACAAAAGGACCATTTGTGATGTTTATGGGACATATTGGAGTGCCAACAGAAGAAGCTCGTCAAAGAAGGCATGACTTATATTTTTATTTCTGCGTTTTGTTTTGCGCCTGCAGGGTTGAAATATGTTTTCTCTCTTTTTTTAACCTCTCTGGGATATGTTAAATAAATAAAACAACCTTCAATCAATATTCAGTGTCCGCATCTACAGGGGGAAATGGGGGCTCATCCAGAATTGGCTTCTAACTGTTTCACCATCCTCTGGAAGAGTAGAAAACAAGATAGCTGCCAAAATCCTATCAGCCAGAGAGGCACATAAACTTACAACATGTTAAGGAGGTGCTACTCTCAGATAGTAGCATTGTTTGCTTTCACCGAAAACCCTTTTTGAAATCTGACATGTTGGCTGGATTCACAACAAGTGTAGCTTTAATTTGGTATCTTACGTGTGATTTCATTAAAGTTTGATTTTTATAGTAATTTATTCGAATTTGGCGCTCTGCATTTTCTCTGGCTTTTTCTCTGCATTTTCTCTGGCTTTTTTTTTTTTCTCTGGCCAAAAGCTAAAATCAAAATGCTTACATTAAAATGTAATTATTAATATCGCACATAGTGATAAGAGGATGGAATGTAAGGGGAATTTTAATGTTTGTGCTTTTTGTATAACTCATTTCTGTCACGTTCTGACCATAGTTCTTGTGTGTTTTCCTTGTTTTAGTGTTGGTCAGGACGTGAGCTGGGTGGGCATTCTATGTTGTGTGTCTAGTTTGTCTGTTTCTGTGTTTGGCCTGATATGGTTCTCAATCAGAGGCAGGTTTAGGTAGCTTTTTTTGTGTTGGGGTTTGTGGGTGATTGTTTCCTGTCTTTGTGTCTATGCACCAGATAGGACTGTTTTCGGTTTTCACATTTGTTGTTTTATAATTTGAAATGTTCAGTTGGGATTTATTATTAAAGAAGATGAACACTCACCACGCTGCGCTTTGGTCCTCTCTTTCCCAGGAAGAAAGCCGTTACAATTTCTGTGTTCTATTCATGTTCTGTTCTATAAACCAATTTCTGTGTTCATGCAAGTGGTTGACTGAACAAATCCTCTTATCAGCAGCTGAAATTTGGCAGTACACCCAGACCTTGTTTTGAGAACAAACGAAAGATATCTCAGTTTCAAGGTCTCAGCTTCGAGGAGAAACCTCGTGAGGTGTTGGTCTGTCACATATTATGAAACAGAATTGGTCGATCGCATGAATGAAACAAAACGGTATTGATGAATGAATTATGCTAAATCATGCAAATATAACTTTCTGTGTATAGCGTATATAAAACAACTGCTGGGTCTGCTGATGAAGAGCTCCCGATTGACATGTGTACTATGGTGCATTGAGTTGGTTGGAACCTCTCCAGTGTGCTGACAATAAATAATGATTCATTTAAGATTGACTTCGAGTGTCCCTGTGCAAGAATTTCCCCACAACATTCCTACCCTTACAACTGCTGAAAACTAATATTTATGTTACAATGCACGTTAGTAGCCTTGAGAATGTTTTCAAGGATACTAATAAAACAAATATTAAAATACGTGCCTTTTTAGAAGACTATTCTGTTCAAGTCTAGCCAGGTAACATGGCATGAACTATACATTTACAAAAAATATCAACTGTGCTGTGTGATCAACAACTGTGCTGTGTGATTAGCTAGTGACATTACCGGAATAGCTCGCTACAGTGCAGGATTTACTAGCTGCAATTGATTTGATATTAGTGGGCACTGTTAACAACCCTACATGTCTGTAGATAACTCTTTTAGAACAGACACCTAGATAGCTAGCTAACATCAACTGAATACTAGTTTAGCCAGTTGTTTCTAGCCCAGCTCGTTAGCTAGCCTCTCCTAGGTCAGCACCTGGTAAAATCAGGATGTAACAACTTCAATTACTAATTTCTCGGAAACAAGGGAAAAAAACTTCACCAAAATCTCAGAGAATACATTACATAAGATGAAGAAACAATACTCCAAGCCGCAGCTTCATACTACTGGTCAGGCATAGAGAACTGATATTGTATACTCATTGTTAGGGTGGGATTGGTGTGGAGGGTCCGTGGGTGGTTTTTGACAATTTATTTGGATTCCTCATGTCTTACTCAATGTTAGAAAGAAGTTTTGTCCAAATCTGATGTAAGGTACTATATTTATTGAATATTATATGAATATCAATTGATTTTAATTGATATCCTATCAATTAAAATGGTCAATTTGGGTGCAATCAATTAGCTTAATTTCTCAGAGATCTAATTATAGTTCAACCAAATAATGTTGCAGGAATGTTAATCTTATCTGTTTCTAACGACAGGACAATCTGAGTTGGTGGGTGTCATGGGTTGCTGAAATTACATGGAACGGCCCTTGTGCTAGGCATTGGAAAAAAGTATAATATTAAGTTCTAAAAGCATTTTCAGAACATCATGTTCAACAAGGTTATCCTGTCTGTATGGTCATCCTGTCTGGGTTGGAGCCCCCCCTTGGGTTGTGCCGTGGCAGAGATCTTTGTGGGCTATACTCAGCCTTGTCTCAGGATGGTAAGTTGGTGGTTGAAGATATCCCTCTAGTGGTGTGGGGGCTGTGCTTTGGCAAAGAGGGTGGGGTTATATCCTTCCTGTTTGGCCCTGTCCGGGGGTGTCCTCGGATGGGGCCACAGTGTCTCCTGACCCCTCTTGTCTCAGCCTCCAGTATTTATGCTGCAGTAGTTTATGTGTCGGGGGGCTAGGGTCAGTTTGTTATATCTGGAGTACTTCTCCTGTCCTATTCGGTGTCCTGTGTGAATTCTCTAATTCTCTCTTTCTTTCACTCTCTCGGAGGACCTGAGCCCTAGGACCATGCCCCAGGACTACCTGACATGATGACTCCTTGCTGTCCCCAGTCCACCTGGCCGTGCTGCTGCTCCAGTTTCAACTGTTCTGCCTTATTATTATACGACCATGCTGGTCATTTATGAACATTTGAACATCTTGGCCATGTTCTGTCAAAATCTCCACCCAGCACAGCCAGAAGAGGACTGGCCATTCTCTCTTTCTTTCTCTCTCTCGGAGGACCTGAGCCCTAGGACCATAGACTACCCTGGTTCCCCAGTCCATCTGACCGTGCTGCTGCTCCAGTTTCTGTTTCCTAGGTTTGAACATCTTGGCCTGTCATTCTCCACCCAGCACAACCAGGAGTGGCCACCCCACATAGCCTTTTCCTAGCCACTTTCTAGGGAGTTTTTGCGTTCTTCTACACCTGCATTGCTTGCTGTTGGGGGTTTTAGGCTGGGTTTCTGTACAGCACTTTGAGATATCAACTGATGTACGAAGGGCTATATAAATAAATTTGATTTGATTTGATTTGAAGGTTACCCAACATCGCCATGTAAATCAATGTTGCATGTTGATTTGAGCGTTTCAGTTCAACTTTAACACTAATGTAGAAATATACTTCAAACACTCATACAACATTGTGTAAAAGTATTCTAAAGTCTAACAAATTTGAATTACCCACAATCCTCTACAAACGGAACCAAATGGCGAGTTGTTGCAAAAACATAGAATTCTTAAGTTGATAGAAATATTATGAATATGGTGTAAATTAAACCATTTCCTTTGTTGTAGTTTTTACTCACAAATAATTGTTCAGATGTTGCAGTATATTTAATTAAATTAACATTTCTGAAAATCATGCTTTTTAAAATTTATTTTTTATTTTTTTATTTTTTTTATTTTACCCACTTTTCTCCCCAATTTCGTGGTATCCAATTGTTAGTAATTACTATCTTGTCTCATCGCTACAACTCCTGTACGGGCTCGGGAGATACGAAGGTCGAAAGCCATGCGTCCTCCGAAACACAACCCAAACAAGCCGCACTGCTTCTTAACACAGCGCGCATCCAACCCAGAAGCCAGCCGCACCAATGTGTCGGAGGAAACACCGTGCACCTGGCGACCTTGGCTGGCGTGCACTGCGCCTGGCCCGCCACAGGAGTCGTGAGGGTGGTGTGGACATCTTAGCACCCTGTTTTTCACCTAATTAGCATCTAGGAGGAGGTGCACCCCTCCCTCTGCCCCTTCCCGGCCCTGGGGGTGGTCCTCTGGCGTTTCCAGGCGGCCCCCTTGGGCCTGGGGGACGGGTCACAGCCTCTCGGGAGTTTGGTGCAGCCAATGAAACATCCTTCTGAAGGTTAACCCCCTTGACTTTGACTGCTCCTGGACGTTTTGCCACCTTGGGAAATTTGCTGCCCTTCTCGCTCATGTTGTCTGAAAGAGCAAAAGAGAAAAACGGGGTGGATGTACAGCTACTTATTCCACATATTATTGTGTTACAACCTGAATTCAAAATGGATCAAATATATATTTTTCTTACCCACCTACACATAATACCCCAAAATGAAAAAGTGAAAACATGTTCTTAGATTTTTTTGCATAAAAAAAAGAGAGAAAAAACCCTACTTGCCATAGAGTTTCAAGCTGATTTAAGTCAAAACTGTAACTAGGCCACTCAGGAACAGTCAATGTTGTCTTGGTAAGCAACTCCAGTGTATATTTGGCCTTGTGTTTTCGGTTATTGCCATGCTGTAATGTTAATTTGTCTCCCAGTGTCTGTTGGAAAGCAGACTGAACCAGGTTTTCCTATAGGATTTTGCCTGTGCTTGGCTCTATTCCATGTATTTTTATTTTTTATTTTAACTCCCTAGTCCTTGCCAATGACAAGCATACCCATAACATAATGCAGCCACCACCAAAATGAACAAATAAAAAAATAAAATGATGTGCCTTTTGTCTCTCTGTGTTTCAGAATTTCCCTTCAATTCGTAATTGGCTGAATGTATCTCATCGGAGAAAGCATCCAAGCGAGCAAACATCTCCCCTTTGTCTCTGTATGTGTAGCCCATCTATCTGATGCTGTCAGGTCAAAAAGAGTAGGATATTGTTGCCACCAGTAGCATGGAATGCAAGGGAAGCCAGCAAGCATGTGGCCTCCCTTGATTAAAAAAGTATAAACTAATAATGGCGGGCGGAAGACAGGGTGGTGCGGCAGGTGCCGCTTCTCATACGAATGAGAAGAGTTAAAGCGCAATTAGGTGTTTTATCTCCAGTACTTTGCCATGATCGTCAGTTATATAGCTGCTCTACTGATAATGTCAGTGCATCCTTGCTGGGATGACACAATCAGTCTACTCCCAGAGAATATCAACACCAAACACATTGGTTCACCGTTCCACGGGAGCGGACAGTACACAGCATACCATAATGTTCTGAATAATGGCCAAGTCTACCTCGCTCCCTATTCCACTGAACCGCTTAGGCGTAACAAACACAAGTCCAACATTTATCGGAAACTTTTAAACTACCTGTTCACTAACACTCTTCCTTGGCTAAATGGAGAAATCTGGAAATTGATGAAAGAACAATATTATGCTCTAAAAAATAGACATGACAGATGTAGGTTTACCATGTTGAGAAATAAGGTGATGAAAGAAATCGGACAGGCCAAGGCAAACCTTTTTATTAACATAATTGGTGAAGCTAAACAAGTTAACAGGGAAAGACCATAGTAACACTGAAAAAAGACTAGAAATCATGATGAATAACAATGTAACACAGGATGCAGTCAAAATAGCAATAGCCTTCAATTCCTACTTTATTGACTCTGTCAGGGTACTGACACAGAACCCCTCCACTGGTTTCTTGGGCTCAGTGCTAGTAAATGACACTCAACCTGTTTTCATCATAAGGGAGGTTTCTGAGACAAAGGTGAACAAGGTGATTAGCTCACTAAAGAACTCTAAAGCCAAATATGTGTTTGGGCTGGACTCTACCTTTCTTAAAAACTACAAAGAGTCACTCATTGGCCCCATTACTAAGGTCACCAACACATCTATTGGTCTCGGGGTGTTTCCAAGGGTATGGAAGTCGGCCATAATAACGGCCATCTTTAAATCGGGCGACCCTGCTGACGTGAGTAACTACATGCCCATTAGTATACTACCTGTGGTGTCAAAGTTTGTTGAAAAGTGTGTAGCAGAACAACTGATTGCCCACCTCAGCAACAGCCCCTTCACATTACACTCCATGCAGTTTGGCTTCAGAGCGAAACACTCCACAGAAACGGCCGACTGCTTTCTTCTGGAAAATGTCAAGTCCAAGATGGACAAAGGGGGCGTTGTTGGGGCTGTGTTTCTGGACCTAAGGAAGGCTATTGATACTGTTAAACATGAGATTCTCATCACAAAATTGTCCAAGTTCAACTTTTCCCCTGATGCCTTGAGATGGATGAAATCATACCTTGAAGACAGAACTCAGTGTGTCAGAGTGAGCAATGAGCTGTCGCCCACTCTTAGCTATGATGTGGGTGTGCCCCAACGGTCAATACTGGGGCCCCTCCTGTTCAGCCTGTACATTAATGATCTGTGTTCTGTCTGTACTGGGTCTGATGTTCAAATGTATGCAGATGATACAGTGATATATGTGCATGCAAAGAGCAAACAACAAGCTGCACAAGAACTCACTACTGTAATGGTCCAGGTTACAAAGTGGCTCAGTGACTCGTGTCTGCATCTCAATGTGAAAAAAATTGTTTGTATGTTCTTCACAAAGAGGGCAACAGATGCTACTGAGCCAGATGTCTATGTGTCAGGGGAGAAGCTCCAGGTGGTATCTGATTTTAAGTACCTTGGCATCATACTTGATTCCAACCTCTCTTTTAAAAAGCATGTGAAAAAGGTCATTCAGATAACCAAATTCAACCTAGCTAATTTCCGATTTATACAAAATTGTTTGACTACAGAGGTAGCAAAACTGTACTTCAAATCTATGATACTCCCCCACTTAACATACTGCTTGACTAGTTGGGCCCAAGCTTGCTGTAGAACATTAAAACCTATTCAGTCTGTCTACAAACAGGCTCTCAAAGTGCTTGATAGGAAGCTCAATAGCCATCATCACTGTTACATCTTCAGAAAGCATGAGCTCCTGAGTTGGGAAAATCTTGTTTAATACACCAACGCATGTCTTGTATTCAAGGTTCTTAATGGCCTGGCTCCCCCTCCACTCAGTATTTTTATTAAACAGAAAACCCAAACATACGGCTGCAGATCCACAAGGTCTGCCATGAGAGGTGACTGTATAGTTCCCTTAAGGAAAAGCACCTTTAGTAAATCTGCTTTCTCTGTGAGAGCTTCCCATGTCTGAAATACACTGCCATCAGACACACATAACTGCACCACGTATCACACTTTCCCAAAATGCATGAAGACATGGCTATAGGTCAATCAGATTTGTGAACATGGTCCCTAGCTGTGTGTTGCCGCTCTCCATGTTGTCTGTTGTCTGTAGCTTGTGAGGTGTGGGAACACTTTGTTGCTTTTATGAATTTTGTCTTGCTGTTTTTTGTTCTATGTTGCTCTGTCTGTATGCTACGTCTTGCTTGTTCTATGTTGCTCTGTCTGTATACTATGTCTTGCTTGTCCTATGTTGCTCTGCGTGTGCTCACTGCTCAATGATTGTCTATATTGTAATTGTTTTTAATAACCTGCCCAGGGACTGCGGTTGAAAATTAGCCGGCTGGCTAAAACCTGCACTTTTACTGAAACGTTGAATAATGTGCACTGTCCCTGTAAAAATAAAATAAACTAAATAAACGCAATAGCCAATCAGCATTTAGCTAAACTGAGCAAGCTCAACTGTGAACGGTCTTGGCGCACCAAAAAAAGGTGTCATGGGAAATCCGTTTGGATTTGGCTTCACACCAATCATATTACAAATGTAAAACATCAAAAGCCAAACATCATTGACAGAAAAAACTTGAATTGTTGCATCTCGTTGTGTTGTTGTACTCTGGTGGATAGCTAGCTAGTTCAAATTGGCACTTTCCTAAATTAGCCATGGATGGAGATAGAGATTTGGACTTGTAGTTTTACTTAATTTTCCATAATGGCCAATGATTATAACGGCGATTGGGAACCAACTATAAAATTATACATTATGCCCCGGCCTGAGAGGATAGAAGTTCAATATGTAGCTAGATGTAGTAAGCTAATGTTAACTAGCTGGCTCATCTTTGCTCATGAAAGAAAGTTAGGCTTGCGAGCAAGCATTTTAGTCAGGGAGTCTAGGACAACATGATCTAAAAGTGTGTCCTGTCCTGTTTGACAGGGTAATAGACCGTTTTGGCAACATGAAGGAAAGGAGGATGGCATTGGCATTTCTCAACAAGTTAGGTGAGTCAACATGTTTTTTCTACTTATGCACACACACACACACACACACACACACACACACACACACACACACACACACACACACACACACACACACACACACACACACACACACACACACACACACACACACAGAAATCAGTAACATGGACAGCCACCTGATATTTAGCTTACATCGATTGGACTGAATTGTTTTGGGAATCTAGTTGTCAGTGTATTAGACTAAGCATAAGTGATTTGATTGATGATGTTGAAGTTGAAATAGTGCTATATTCTTTGCGACTTGTGACAACTCTGTTCTAAATCAATAGTTGTTTAGTAGTCTGAAAATTTCAGAAACATTAACTTGATTGACCTTCCTGTAGGCCATGTAACTGTTTGTAACATGCAATATGCATATGCATTGTGGACTCCACCTGAACGATGTTGCGCTCCTTTTTGTGATTAAACAAAGGTGTTGTTGAATTCATTCTCCCTCTGTGTCTTCTTACTTTCTCGAGCTTAGGCCTATATATCACGGTGGCAAGGCATACAGTGCCTTCAGAAAGTATTCAGACCCCTTGACCTTTTCTACATTTTGTTAAGTTACAGCTTATTCTAAAATTGCTTAAATGAAAAAAAATCCTCAGCAATTTACACACAATACCCCATCATGACAAAGTGAAAACAGGTTTTTAGAAATTTTTGCAAATTTGTACACAAATAAACAGAAACACCTTATTTAAATAAGTATTCAGACCCTTTGCTATGAGACTCGAAATTGAGCTCAGGTGCATCCTGTTTCTACAATTTGATGGGAGTCCAACTGTGGTAAACTCAATTGATTGGACATGATTTGGAAAGGCACACACCTGTCTATATAAGGTTCCACAGTTGACAGTGCATGTCAGAGTAAAAACTAAGCCATGAGGTCGAAGGAATTGTCTGAAAATCTTCGAAAGAGGATTGTGTCGAGGCAGAGATCTGGGGAAAGGTACCAAAACATTTCTTCTGCATTGAAGGTGCCCAAGAACACAGTGGCCTCCATCGTTCCAAAATGGAAGAAGTTTGGAACCACCAAGACTCTTCCTAGACCTGGCCGCCCGCCCAAACTGAGCAATTGGGGGAGAAGGGCTTTGGTCAGGGAGGTGACCAAGAACCCGATGGTCATTCTGACAGAGCTCCAGAGTTCCTCTGTGGAGATGGGGGAAGCTTCCAGAAGGACAACCATCTCTGCAGCACTCCACCAATCAGGCCTTTATGGTTGAGTGGCCAGACAGAAGCCACTCTTCAGTAAAAGGCACGTGACAGCCTGCTTGGAGTTTGCCAAAAGGCACCTAAAGACTCTCAGACCATGAGAAACAAGATTATCTGCTCTGATGAAACCAAGATTGAACTCTTTGGCCTGAATGCCAAGTGCCACGTCTGGCACCATCCCTATGGTGAAGCATGGTGGTGACAGCATCATGCTGTGGGGATGTTTTTTTAGGGACTCGGAGACTAGTCAAGATCAGGTGAAAAATGAAAGGAGCAAAGTACAGAGAGATCCAGAGTGCTCAGGACCTCAGACTGGGGTGAAGGTTCACCTTCCAACAGAAAGGTGAACCCTAAGCACACAGGCAAGACAACGCAGGAGTGGCTTTGGGACAAGTCTGTCTCTGCATGTCCTTGAGTGGCCAGTCAGAGCCTGGAGTTGAACCCGATCGAACATCTCTAGAGAGACCTGAAAATAGCTGTGCAGCAACGTTCGCCATCCAACCTGACAGAGCTTGAGAGGTTCTGCAGAGCAGAATGGGAGAAACTCCCCAAATACAGGGGCT